>NC_087207.1:2959090-2961590 GCF_015104395.2 Macrobrachium nipponense | reverse complement strand
ACTCTACTGAAATGGCTATTTGTCTGTCCGTCCCTTGGATCTCAAAAACTACCGAGGCTAGAGGGCTGCAAATTGGTATGTGAATGTTGATCATCCATGCTACACCCTATAATCAACAAAATTACCACATTGCAGCCCTCTAGCCTCAGTAGTTTTTATTTTATTTAAGGCTTACGTTAGCCATGATCGTGCGTCTGGAGGTGAGTATGTTGATCTTCCATGCTATACCCTATATTCATCAACCATACCACATTGCAACCGTCTAGCCTCAGTAGCTATTATTTTATTTAAGGTTAAAATTAGCCAAGATCGTGCGTCTGGTAATTCTATAGGCTATAGAACAGGCCACCACAGCGCCGTGGCTGAAAGTTTCATGGGACACGGCTCATCGGCATTATACCGGAGACCAACCGAAAGATTTTATTTCGGCGGCTTTTATTATACGCTGTACAGAAAAACGATTGCGCCACGAAACAATGCGGCGCATTTTGTCTTATTTTTTTTCGCGGTCTAATTTTGTTTTTACTTTGAAGTAACATAGTCAGGCGTTACTCTTCAAATCGAGGTCGCTCACTGCTAGGAAAGTGTTAGTTAATTAATGATAACAGATTCAACTTGAGCGGGCCATAGAGTTTAGGAACAAGAAGTTACAAGGAGTTACAAGGATTAAGATGTCTCAAAGACTTGTTAGACCTTCCGAGGAGACACTGCGTGCTCACTTATCTGTAGGAGCAGGTTTTACTGTTCATTCACAGTGTACTAATGATTTTATCTAGCTTTCTTTAAAGCTCTTCCACTCTGTTGCTGTTTACAAACTTCTGGTGGCAGTTTATTAGAGGGTAGGCATTGAAAATTTGGAAGTGAAGGCTATGGAGTGACTTCCTATGTTCTCGTACAGATATCTTTGACCCAACAGCCCTCATACGTGTATTTACATTGCCAACAAAACCCAATAAATTTATTTATGACGATGTAGATAGCTACCTAACTATCTATCATTCTTGTTTACATTTCGAAAATTTTATGTAGTTCTCATGATAGCAGTTATGAATGAAGTTGATACGAGGATCGTACAGATTCATTGCGTGCGAGCTTAAGAGTGATTTGCATTTTGAGTTTATGGCAAAACTGAACCTTCTCCCTTGGACTGTGGAAGTGTAATACAAAGTCTCTTAATACCCAAATTTATAATTTTATATGCATACAAGTATGGAATGAACGAACAATTAATCCCTTTGAATTTCAAGTTGCGTTGTTTGTTTCACGGTAATATTTGTATTTCGCAATGCCTATCTCTCATACACGTAGTGTAGGTACTCTCTCTCTCTCTCTCTCTCTCTCTCTCTCTCTCTCTCTCTCTCTCTCTCTCTCTGATTCAAGACAGTACAGATCAAACAATCAGTCGTAGTATATACATAAATACTGCGAAGAAGCTTTGAAAAGCTAAAGAATAGGAAACCTGAGGAAAGTTTATTGTGAGGCACAAAACTTCCCTCTTTGTATAGGCATTACTAAGCTCCACAGAAGCCGAACAGAAGGCATCATTATGATAATATCTAAAGAGAGAACAGAGGAAAAAGGGAAACAACTCTTATGGCTTTTGTTTGAGAAGAGAAAAACCTGTTGAATAGAGGCAGCCTTTTCACTACCATAGTATTTACAGTATTTACGAACCGTCTTTTAGTCTTCATTCGCTAATTATGAATCCCTCCTCTTTTCTTCTTGCTTGTTAAGGAGGGCGTTTCAAATATATGGCTGAGACATAATGATGGCTTCCGAATTCAAAGGTGAGGTTTTTATAACCAAGTCAGTTCTGTTTAATTAGACACTAAACCTCGTAATGTGGAAAGTCTTTTTTAAGATCCGCTCTCTCTCTCTCTCTCTCTCTCTCTCTCTCTCTCTCTCTCTCTCCGCTGTTTGGAACCGAGTTCCTTTGCAAAAGTGTTCACTTATGTACGCTTTATTTTACCTTTGTTTGTCTTTCACTATTCATGTGAAAACATACATTAATTATATGTATATATATAATACACACGCACACACACACACACACACACACATATATATATATATATCTATATATATATAATATATATATATATATGTATATATATATATATATATATATATATATATATATATATATATATATAAACTCATTTCATACTAATAGTTGACTGAGTCCGTTATCTATTATTCAGTATCCAAGTGATGTTACTTTATCATTTTTTGGCCGTTCTTTCCTTAACCCTAAACATATTCTATTCTGCCACTGCTGCTACTTTTATTTTCTTTATAATAAATCCCGTCTAAATAGCAAAATGTCGCAAATACTCATCCCAAAATCTTATCCTGAATGGACTTTGATTTGTCTTGGAACTTCTTCAAAATCCTCGCGGATATTCATACAAAGTTCTAGAACTTCAGAAATAGCCGAATTTCGCCCGTCGAAGGACCTGCGTATGAGCAGCAATGGACGCCTGTTTCCTGTGTCAATTGC
>NC_087207.1:2915517-2950517 GCF_015104395.2 Macrobrachium nipponense | reverse complement strand
TTATCCTGAATGGACTTTGATTTGTCTTGGAACTTCTTCAAAATCCTCGCGGATATTCATACAAAGTTCTAGAACTTCAGAAATAGCCGAATTTCGCCCGTCGAAGGACCTGCGTATGAGCAGCAATGGACGCCTGTTTCCTGTGTCAATTGCACGTCTCTTATCTCCTTTCTTGTCGTCTCTTTTAAGGTGTTACTTTTCATTTGCAGGGAAACTTTTCTCCAATTCCTCCAACTCCCTCACCAATGGAGGTCCTAGTTGGTTTCGCCTCGAATCTATCTTCGTGACAACTTCGTTACTTTAGAAATATGAAGCAATTTTCTTTTTCTCAGTTTATTTTACATGTCACTGGTGATGGCCATGTATTTTTCTTCCCTGAACGAGAAAGCATGTGACTGGGTCCTAAGTTAATGTATTAAACTTCCCTTATTATAAATTTTTTAATGAATTCTCTTTTAAACCATCATATAATTGCAGTCATTAAATATTGCAGACAAAATTTGATAACTCCCTCTCTGTAGAGAAGTGGATACGCGTTCCACTGAACAGTAGTCCCCGTTTTGCTGTAGATCGAAGGTAACATATAGAATCCAAGAATGTATTACTAATAGTATTAAATTTCAATCACTATAATATTAAAAAGCTCTAGACCCAAATTTGTATTTTTAACTCCTGGATGGAAACTCATATTAGATTTTATTTATTTTAAAAATGAAAGAAGTAAAAAATGCTTTTCTGCACTGCGTATAATGCTGTATGAGCCGCGGCCCTTGAAGCTTTCTTTTACAGCCTGGTGGTGGCCTGTCCTATTGCGTTGCCAGGCGAAGGATCATGGCTAAGTTTAACCATAAATGAAATGCAACGTACTGAGGCTAGAGGCTGCAATTTGGTATGTTTGATAATTGGAGGGTGGACGATTAACATAACAGTTTGCAGCCCTCTAGTCTCAGTAGTCCTTAAGATCTGAGGGCGGACAGAAAAACAAAGCCCCCGTTTCAATATATATATATATATATATATATATATATATATATATTATATATATATATATATTTGTTCACAGAAAACTAAAAGTCAGAACCCGTTTTATATTTTTTTACCTTTGGATTACAACTAATATTACGTCGTTTGAATTATCTCCATTTACCTTACGTTCTTCACGTAAGATACGGAAAATATTTCGAACACACTCAGTCGTTGATTTACAACAAACCAAAGAAAGATAATAATTGAAAGTATTCTTAGAAAGAGTATTAGGCAAAAGACATAATCTAACAGCAAATAACGAAAGGTTAATTAAACAACAAGAGAATAATATAGAGAAATAAACAGTAATTGTGAGACAAATCAGAATAACTAAGGCAGATTGTCATTCTGGGACATATTGCAAAAATTGCAACATTACATCACAGAAATAACTAGGATTATAAATGTGTGCCAACAAATAAAAGTTGAAGTGTAACTCTGCGTGCAAACGGATTATTTTCATTTTTTGAATTTTTTGACATTTTGCTTTTACCAATAAACAATTTGAAAATCGTGATAATTTTTTCAAATCTGGAAGCTGGAAACCATAAATATGCATGTTGCAAAACATCGTCAAAATGACAAATTTATGACACATTTATGACGCAGTGTCAAATTTGTTTATTTGTCTCGGTGATTTAAGTTCCGTGACCCCTGGATGTCAATACATAAAAAAGCATAATAAAGCAAAGGCTGTTATGAGATTGTCCTTTTTACCTGCACTCGGCTATATAATAGAGGCATAAATCTTTCGGGATATGATTCATGCGTTTATTTCGATACTGCCTTCATATATATATATATATATATATATATATATATATATATATATATATATGTGTGTGTGTGTGTGTGTGTGTGTGTGTGTGTGTGTGTGTGTGTGTGTATATATATATATATATATATATATATATATATATATATATATATATATATATATATATATATATATATATATATATATATATATATATATATATATATAATAAAATAAAAATGTGGCATTTTGTCTTTTATACTTTTTCATAATTGTTGTTTTAAATTAGCTGGTATTTTGTCTTTTATGCTTTTTCATATTTGTCGACGCATTAATACTCAAATTCCGTACTTGTAATCACTTTCTCCAGCGGGGCTTTTTCTGTCTTCGATGAGCAACATTAATAAAAATACCCTACTCAGACCATCCGCTAACCTCTTTACCCAACAACTTCTCAATAACTTTTAACATTTATTTGTTCTTGAAGTTTATATATTACATTACAAGGTAATGTTATGGTGCTATAGTAACATTTTATGGGGGTTACAGCATTATATTGTATAGGAAAACGTAGATTAGGACTAGTAATGTTTGTCGTCATTGTTAGTTTAATGATATTGAGTATGAAAGCAATACGTATTTTGATGCTTGTTTGGTTGTGGCCTATCCCTACTGCAAATCTTTCTGAATAAAAAGGCAAGTTTACTCACATGAAGTCACTCTCCCTTTCGAAAACAAACAATAAACGCTATATTTCTCTGTCTAGTGTTTGCTTTACAATCTCAGGGTAAACAACACTGCCCCTTTTATTAAAGTAGCTTCGAAATCTATCGAGTTATCCAAAGACAAAAGAGCGAGCGACGGAATATTTATAACTTTATGTAAAGGAACGCACGGATTTCATTTTTTGTTATTATTATTGGGGACCGTTGCTAGGTTGCTTTGTTTCAAGACTGCAAGTTTGGACAGTTTCTAAATGAAAGGCCCGTGGTAAAAAAGAAGGAATGAGCAAAAAAATATATAATAGAATATCTGGAACCTAACTTATTTCATTGACACAATTGTTTATACATTTGCGGACAAGACCCTCACACACACACACACACACACACACACACACACACGCAGCACACACACACACACACACACACAGGTTATTTTCTTTTGCCAGAAATAAATCTTTGAAGCATTGAAACATTGCTTACTGTTAATTTTCATAACATTACGCATTTCTCTCTCCAATAAGAACACAATAATGAAAACAATTATCTTGTGAGTGCTTCATCGCCATTAACCTTAGTTTAATGAAGAAAGCGTTTTAAAGTATATTTAACGTCAAAAAGTGTCACATGCGAAGCATGATTTCCTTCGACAACTTCAAAAAGTGAATCGGTTGATGAACTGTAATAAACTGAATTATTTAAAAAACCAAGCAAAAAATCGATCGGTATTTTCTAGATGTTTTCTAGGAAGCAGCGAACACTTGAGAGGTTCTCTGCTTCCACATCCGTGTTGAAATTAACCAAAACTAGAGAAGATGACTCAACATTTTTATTTTTCAAAGAAAGCTGCCGAGATGGCTGTATGTCTGTCCGTCCGCACTTTTTCTATCCGCCATCAGATCTTAAAAGATACTGAGGCTAGAGGGCTGTAAATTAGTATGTTGGTCATCCACCCTCCAATCATCAAACATCAAATTGCAGCCCTCTAGCCTCAGTAGTTTTGAGTTTATTTAAGGTTAAAGTTAGCCATGACCGTGCTTCTGGCAATGCATTAGGTGCCAACAACACAGGCCACCACTGGACCGTGGCTGAATATTTCATGGGGCGAAGATGAGAGTTTCATGGGCTGTGGCTGAGAGTTTCTAACAGCATTATACGCTGCAAAGAAAACTCGACTGAGCCCAAGAAACATTCGACGCAATTTTTACTTTTTTTTTTTTTTTTTTTTTTTTTTTTTTTTTTTTAATCTTAGCACTGGCATCTTGAAACTTTCTTTGGGTTTATTCACTTATCATTTGAAATTTTTTGGCCGGTATCATGCTTTGAAATATAAACAGATGGTTGGTCGTACATTATGCAGAGACCAGAACCAAAAACTCTTCAACTTTTGTTCATTTATTCATTCTGATTTTTGCGATAAATAATTCTAAATTCAGACTTTCATTGTGGAGAAAATTCTCTCTCTCTCTCTCACTGGCTCCAGATTTCATGATTTTTCTCTCTCTCTCTATCTCTCTCACTGGCTCCAGATTTTTCGCATGATCTCTCTCTCTCTCTCTCTCACTGGCACCAGATTTTTTGCATGATTTCTCTCTCTCTCTCTCTCTCTCTCTCTCTCTCTCTCTCTCTCTCTCTCACTGACTCCAGATTTCATGGTTTCTCTCTCTCTCTCTCTCTATCTCTCTCACTGGCTCCAGATTTTTCGCATGATCTCTCTCTCTCTCTCTCACTGGCACCAGATTTTTCGTATGATTTCTCTCTCTCTCTCTATCTCTCTCTCTCTCACTGGCTCTAGAATTTTTGCATGATCTCTCTCTCTCTCTCTCTCTCTCTCTCTCTCTCTCTCTCTCTCTCTCTCTCACTGGCTCCAGATTTTTCGCATGATCTCTCTCTCTCTCTCTCTCTCTCACTAACTCCAGATTTTTCGTATGATTTCTCTCTCTCTCTCTCTCTCTCTCTCTCTCTCTCTCTCTCTCTCTCTCTCTCTCTCTTTCTCACTGGCTCCAGATTTTTCGCATGATGTCTCTCTCTCTCTCTCTCACTGGCTCCAGATTTTTCGTATGATTTCTCTCTCTCTCTTCTCTCTCTCTCTCTCCCCTCTCTCTCTCTCTCTCTCTCTCTCTAGCTCCAGATTTTTTCGTATGATTTCTCTCTCTCTCTCTCTCTCTCACTGGCTCCAAATTTTTCGTATGATTTCTCTCTCTCTCTCTCTCTCTCTCTCTCTCTCTCTCTCACTGGCTCCAGATTTTTCTCATGATTTCTCTCTCTCTCTCTCTCTACCAATATTAAATGAAGGAGAAAACACGCAAACCATCATAGTGAGGAATGCGCAGGGTTTAGTTACGAGTAACTCAAAAAGAAAAATAGAGTACTTAGAAGAAACTAACCCAAAATGAAAGAAAATAGATATAATGAATATAAGTGAAACTGGTATTCCCAAGAGAGCTGGGAATGATGATCAAATAAAAGGGTTCCAAACTTATAGATCAGATAGAAAAAATAGTAATCAAGGGAACCGCAATATATGGGAAAGACAAAAACAAGGAAAAATATATGAGAAGGAATATAGTAACTCAGAATGTGAACTAATAGCGGTAGAATTTGAATCTGAAAAATTGATGAACATAGTAATATATAGACCTCCTAATACTAAAGAGTTTGACTTAATAATTGAAAAATTGGATGATATATGTAGAAATCACAAGGACTGGACTATTCTCCTATCTGGTGACTTCAACTTTCCTTCGTAGAATGGAAAGAACGAATAGGAGACTGTGGTTGTACTTATACATATAAAAAAGAGAGTAATAGTAGTGCAGAAGATAAGAGGCAATTTGAAAAGCTATTAGATATGCTACTAGAATACAACATTCAACAAATAAATCACCTGCCAACAAGAAAGGAAAATACTTTAGACCTAGTATTTGTGAACGAGATGAATTATGTTAAAGAAATAATAGTTTATAATGCGAGTATTTCAGATCATAATGTCATAGAATTAACAGTTCATTCCAAAGCAAGTGAAAATAGAGATAAGCAAGAAAGGAAAAAGTGTGAAGGATATGGAAAATACAACTTCTACAGTAAAAATATAAAATAAAAAGGTCAGAAATTAATGAAGAATTAAACAAAGATTGGGATAACATTTTCGTAAGTGATGACATAAGGGTAAATTCGGAGATATTATATAAAATATTGGAGAAAATAGTGGATAAATATATACCGAAGAAGAAAAGTAAACATCATTCATGCATACCAAGAGACAGAAGGATCTTGTTCCAGAAAATCAGAAAGTGGAAAAAAGGTCTTGCAAAAGAAAAAAATGCATGGAAGTTATAGAACTAAAAAGTAAGATAGAAAATGCAGAACAAAAGATTATACAATCAAAGAAAATGAAAAACGGGACTTGGAAGAAAAACCCTATAAATATCAAGCAAAACCCCAAACTATTATACTCATATGCGAAGAAGATGAATAAAAGAAGAATAGAAATAGGCCCTCTGAGAATTGAAGGGAGATTAACGAATGAAAAAAAGGAAATTTGCAACATACTGGCAGAACGATATAAGAGAGAATTCACCCCTAGAATAGATAATGAAGATAATGATATAGAAGTAAGGGACGAAAATAGTGAATATTTAGCTGACATAGAAATTAATGAAGCTGATATTGTGCAGGCAATTAATGAAATTAAAAATGGAGCTGCTACAGCCGGATGGGAGTCCCTGCTATTTTGTTAAAGAAAGTAGTTCATTCTATCGCAAAGCCACTTGCAATATTATTAAGACAAAGTGTAGATACAGGCAAGATTTATGATGAGCACAAATTAGCATATATCACCCCTACTTTCAAAAGTGGATCAAGACTAGAGGCAAGTAATTATAGGCCTGTGAGTCTAACATCACATATTATGAAAGTGTATGAAAGGTAATGAAGAAAAATATTATGAAACATTTAATAAAAATAATTTGTTTAATATAGGACAACACGGTTTCGTACCCGGAAAAAGTACACAAACCCAACTGTTAGTCCACCGTGAGAACATATTCAAAAATATGAAAAGCGGAAATGAAACGATGTGGTTTTATCTAGACTTTGCAAAAGCTTTGACAAAGTAGACCATAATATATTAGCAAAGAAAATTAGAAAACACAATATTCGTAGATAAAGTAGGAAGATGGTTAAAAGAATTTTTACACAACAGAAAAACAGATAAGTTATTGCAAACGATGAGAAATCGGATGAAACCAAGGTAATATCCGGTGTGCCACAAGGTACGGTGCTAGCTGCAATATTGTTTGTTATTATGATTGAGACATAGACAGTAATGTTAAGGATTCGGTAGTGAGTAGTTTCGCTGATGACACAAGAATAAGTAGAGAAATTACTTGTGATGAAGATAGGAACGCTCTACAAAGAGACCTTAACAAAGTATATGATTGGGCAGAGTAAATAGGATGGTATTTAACTCTGATAAATTTGAATCAATAAATTATGGAGACAGAGAAGGAAAGCTATATGCATATAGGGGACCTAATAATGAGACAATCACAAAATAAGGAAGCAGTTAAAGACCTTGGTGTGATGATGAATAGGAACATGTTGATGCAATGATCAAATAGCCATTCTGTTGCAAAATGTAAAGCAAAAATGGGAATGTTGTTACGGCACTTCAAAACAAGAAAACTGAACACATGATTATGCTTTATAAAACATATGTTCGTAGTCCACTTGAATATTGCAATATGATATGGTACCCACACTATCAAAAGGATATTGCACAAATAGAGAGTGTACAAAGGTCCTTTACAGCTAGAAGAAGAAGTTAAGGACCTAGACTACTGGGAAGACTACAATCCTTAAAATTATATAGTCTAGAAAGGAGAAGAGAACGCTACATGATAATTCAGGCATGGAAACAGATAGAAGGAATAACAGAAAATATCATGGAACTAAAAATATCAGAAAGAGCAAGCAGAGGTAGATTAATAGTGCCCAAAACTATACCAGGAAAAATAAGGAAAGCACACAGAACATTAATCCACTACGCACCAGCATCGATATGCAGCGTCTATCAATGCGTTGCCAGCTCATCTGAGGAATATATCAGGAGTGAGCGTAGATGTGTTTAAGAATAAGCTCGACAAATATCTAAACTGCATCCCAGACCATCCAGATTGGAAGATGCAAAATATACCGGAAGATGTACTAGCAACTCTCTGGTAGACATTAGAGGCGCCTCACACTGAGGGACCTGGGGCAACCCGAACGAACTGTAAGGTCTGTAAGGTGTAAGGTAAGGTCTCTCTCTCTCTCTGGCTCCAGATTTCATGATTTCTCTCTCTCTCTCTCTCTCTCTCTCTCTCTCTCTCTCTCTCTCTCTCTCTCTCTCTCTGGCTCCAGATTTCATGATTTCTCTCTCTCTCTCTTCTCTCTCTGGTGACTTCACTTTCCTTTCGTAGAATGGAAGAACGAATAGGAGATTGTGGTTGTACTTATACATATAAAAAAGAGAGTAATAGTAGTGCAGAAGATAAGAGGCAATTTGAAAAGCTATTAGATATGCTACTAGAATACAACATTCAACAAATAAATCACCTGCCAACAAGAAGGAAAATACTTTAGACCTAGTATTTGTGACGAGATGAATTATGTTAAAGAAATATAGTTTATAATGCGAGTATTTCAGACCATAATGTCATAGAATTAACAGTTCATTCCAAAGCAAGTGAAAATAGAGATAAGCAAGAATGAAAAACGTGGGAAGGTATGGGAAATACAACTTAAAACTACAGTAAAAATATAAAATGGTCAGAAATTAATGAAGAATTAAACAAAGATTGGATAACATTTTCGTAAGTGATGACATAAGGGTAAATACGGAGATATTATATAAAATATTGGAGATAATAGTGGAAAAATATATACCGAAGAAGAAAAGTAAAACATCATTTATGCATACCAAGAGACAGAAGGATCTTGTTCCAGAAAATCAGAAAGTGGAAAAAAGGTCTTGCAAGAAAAAAATGCATGGAAAGTTATAGAACATAAAAAGTAAGATAGAAAAAAATGCAGAACAAAAGATTATACAATCAAAAGAAAATGAAAAACGGGACTTGGAAGAAATAACCCTATTAAATATCAAGCAAAACCCCAAACTATTATACTCATATGCGAAGAAGATGAATAAAAGAAGAATAGAAATAGGCCCTCTGAGAATTTGAAGGGAGATTAACGAATAAGAAAAAAAGGAAATTTGCAACATACTGGCAGAACGATATAAGAGAGAATTCACCCCTAGAATAGTATGAGATAATGATATAGAAGTAACTGGATGAAAATAGTGAATATTTAGCTGACATAGATATTAATGAAGCTGATATTGTGCAGGCTATTAATGAAATTAAAAATGGAGCTGCTGCAGGGCCTGATGGAATTCCTGCTATTTTGTTAAAGAAAGTAGTTCATTCTATCGCAAAGCCACTTGCAAATTATTAAATTACACAGTGTAGATACAGGCAAGAATATATGATGAGCACAAATTAGCATATATTACCCCTACTTTCAAAGTGGATCAAGACTAGAGGCAAGTAATTATAGGCCTGTGAGTGTAAACATCACATATTATGAAAGTGTATGAAAGGGTAATGAAGAAAAATATTATGAAACATTTAATAAAAAATAAAAAAATTTGTTTAATAAAGGACAAACATGGTTTCGTACCCGAAAAAGTACACAAACCCAACCCAACTGTTAGTCCACCGTGAAAACATATTCAAAAATATGAAAAGCGGAAATGAACAGATGTGGTTTATTTAGACTTTGCAAAAGCTTTTGATAAAGTAGACCATAATATATTAGCGAAGAAAATTAGAAAACACAATATCTTGGATAAAGTAGGAAGATGGTTAAAAGAATTTTACACAACAGAAAACAGATAGTTATCGCAAACGACGAGAAATCGATGAAGCCAAGGTAATAATCCGGTGTGCCGCAAGGTACGGTGTTAGCTGCAATACTGTTTGTTATTATGATTGAAGACATAGACAATAATGTTAAGGATTCGGTAGTGAGTAGTTTCGCAGATGACACAAGAATAAGTAGAGAAATTACTTGTGATGAAGATAGGAACGCTCTACAAAAGAGACCTTAACAAAGTATATTGATTGGGCAGAGGTAAATAGGATGGTTATTTAACTCTGATAAATTTGAATCAATAAATTATGGAGACAGAGAAAGGGACCTAATAATGAGACCATCACAAATAAGGAAGCAGTTAAAGACCTTGGTGTGATGATGAATAGGAACATGTTATGCAATGATCAAATAGCAACTCTGTTGGCAAAATGTAATGCAAAAATGGGAATGTTGTTACGGCACTTCAAAACAAGAAAAGCTGAACACATGATTATGCTTTATAAAAAACATATGTTCGTAGTCCACTTGAATATTGCAATATGATATGGTACCCACACTATCAAAAGGATATTGCACAAATAGAGAGTGTACAAAGGTCCTTTACAGCTAGAATAGAAGAAGTTAAGGACCTAGACTACTGGGAAAGACTACAATCCTTAAAATTATATAGTCTAGAAAGAGAAGAGAACGCTACATGATAATTCAGGCATGGAAACAGATAGAAGGAATAACAGAAAATTATCATGGAACTAAAAATATCAGAAAGAGCAACCAAGTAGATTAATAGTGCCCAAAACTATACCAGGAAAATAAGGAAAGCACACAGGACATTAATCCACTACGCATCAGCATCGATAATGCAGCGTCTATTCAATGCGTTGCCAGCTCAATCTAGGAATATATCAGGAGTGAGCGTAGATGTGTTTAAGAATAAGCTCGACAAATATCTAAACTGCATCCCAGACCATCCAAGATTGGAAGATGCAAAATATACCGGAAGATGTACTAGCAACTCTCTGGTAGACATTAGAGGTGCCTCACACTGAGGGGGACCTGGGGCAACCCGAACAAGATGTAAGGTCTGTAAGGTAAGGTAAGGTCTCTCTCACTGGCTCCAGATTTTTCGTATGATTTCTCTCTCTCTCTCTCTCTCACTGGCTCCAAATTTTTCGTATGATTTCTCTCTCTCTCTCTCTCTCTCTCTCTCTCTCTCTCTCTCTCTCTCTCTCTCACTCGCTCCAGGGTTTTCGTATGATTTCTCTCTCTCTCTCTCTCTCTCTCTCTCTCTCGCTCTCTCTCTCCTCTCTTCTCTCTCACTGGCTCCAGATTTTTCGTATGATTTCTCTCTCACTCTCTCTCTCGCTCTCTCTCTCTCTCTCTCTCTCTCTCTCTCTCTCTCTCTCTCTCTCTCTCACTGGCTCCAGATTTTTCGTATGATTTCTCTCTCTCTCTCTCTCTCTCTCTCACTAGCTCCAGATTTTTCGTATGATCTCTCTCTCTCTCTCTCTCTCTCTCTCTCACTAGCTCCAGATTTTTCGTATGATTTCTCTCTCTCTCTCTTTCTCACTGGCTCCAGATTTTTCGTATGATTTCTCTCTCTCTCTCTCTCTCTCACTGGCTCCAGATTTTTCGTAAGAAGAAGAAGAAGAAGAAGAGGAAAACGTAAGAGAAGTAAACAAAACTGAAATGACAGAAAAAGATAAGGAAAACAAAGAACAAGATAAAAGTATGGATGCAGAGATACTCATTGATACTACATATGAGGCTATAAAGCAGCATACCTACGAAGAAATAAATTACGATATGACAGCACAAAAGAAAATGCCGAAGAGGCTCTACCCAGATCTACACAATGACGGGAAAAGAGGAAAAAAATATACAAAAAAGACAAAGTCTGCAACCTTTTGAAAAGAGGGAATTGCAGATATGGAGAAAAAATGTTACTACAACATCCTAAGGTATGTCACAACTATGAAATATATGTAGATGTGCATACTTAGATGGATATGAGGATGATTGCAGATGATCTACATCCAAAATATGCAAAACCTAAAGAAGGAAAAGGATGTAAGTTCGACAAAAAATGTAAATATATGCACCCTGTAGCCATGAAAAATAATCAAATAAATAACCAATCAAGCAATAAAATCCAAAATAAGAAAGAAACAAATAAAGAGAGGAATGAAGAATATCAGGTAAAAGAAAAAAGCAAGCCATCAACGAGATATGCAGAGGTGCCAGCAAAAAAAAATTTCAATGCATCAGCTCCAAGATTCTACTCAAGAGATAATAACTGTTTTTATTATGCAAGGGGATATTGCAGATATGGAGAAAATTGCAGATTCGACACAAAAATGAATAATTATGATGAAAGGAAGAACAAATATTATGGAAAAGTTGGATTTTTTAATGTCAGAATTTCTGGAAATGAAAAAAAAGAACAACATACCAGAACAGGAAAGAGACATGGGAAAATCCTAATTATTACCAATATTAAATGAAGGAGAAAACACGCAAACCATCATAGTGATGAATGCGCAGGGTTTAGTTACGAGTAACTCAAAAAGAAAAATAGAGTACTTAGAAGAACTAACCCAAATTGCAAAAGAAATAGATATAATGAATATAAGTGAAAACCTGGTATTCCAAGAGACTGGGAATGATGATCAAATAAAAGGGTTCCAAACTTATAGATCAGATAGAAAAAAATAGAATCAAGGGGAAACCGCAATATATGGGAAAGACAAAAAACAAGGAAAAATATATGAGAAATATAGTAACTCAGAATGTGAACTAATAGCGGTAGAATTTGAATCTGAAAAATTAATGAACATAGTAATATATAGACCTCCTAATACTAAAGAGTTTGACTTAATAATAGAAAAATTGGATGATATATGTAGAAATCACAAGGACTGGACTATTCTCCTATCTGGAGACTTCAACTTTCCTTTCGTAGACTGGAAAGAACGAATAGGAGATTGTGGATGTACTTATTACATATAAAAAAGAGAGTAATAGTAGTGCAGAAGATAAGAGGCAATTCGAAAAGCTATTAGATATGCTACTAGAATACAACATTCAACAAATAAATCACCTGCCAACAGAAGGAAAATACTTTAGACCTAGTATTTGTGAACGAGATGAATTATGTTAAAGAAATAATAGTTTATAATGCGAGTATTTCAGACCATAATGTCATAGAATTAACAGTCCATTCCAAACGCAAGTGAAAACAGAGATAAGCAAGAAATGAAAAGTGAGAAGGATATGGAAAATACAACTTCTACAGTAAAAATATAAAATGGTCAGAAATAAATGAAGAATTAAACAAAGATTGGGATAATATTTTCGTAAGTGATGACATAAAGGTAAATACGGAGATATTATATAAAATATTAGAGAAAATAGTGGATAAATATATACCGAAGAAGAAAAGTAAACATCAGTCCATGCATACCAAGAGACAGAAGGATCTTGTTCCAGAAAATCAGAAAGTGAAAAAAAAAAAAGGTCTAGCAAAAAAAAAAAAATGCATGGAAAGTTATAGAACTAAAAAAGAAGATAGAAAATGCAGAACAAAAGATTATACAATCAAAAGAAAAGAAAATGAAAAAACGGGACTTGGAAGAAAAAACCCTATTAAATATCAAGCAAAATCCCAAACTATTATACTCATATGCGAAGAAGATGAATAAAAGAAGAATAGAAATAGGCCCTCTAAGAATTGAAGGGAGATTAACGAATGAAAAAAAGGAAATTTGCAACATACTGGCAGAACGACATAAGAGAGAATTCACCCCTAGAATAGATAATGAAAGATAATGATATAGAAGTAAGGATGAAAATAGTGAATATTTAGCTGACATAGATATTAATGAAGCTGATATTGTGCAGGCTATTAATGAAATTAAAAATGGAGCTGCTGCAGGGCCTGATGGAATTCCTGCTATTTTGTTTAAAGAAAGTAGTTCATTCTATCGCAAAGCCACTTGCAATATTATTAAGACAAAGTGTAGATACAGGCAAGATTTATGATGAGCACAAATTAGCATATATTACCCCTACTTTCAAAAGTGGATCAAGACTAGAGGCAAGTAATTATAGGCCTGTGAGTCTAACATCACATATTATGAAAGTGTATGAAAGGGTAATGAAGAAAAATATTATGAAACATTTAATAAAAAATAATTTGTTTAATAAAGGACAACATGGTTCGTACCCGGAAAAAGTACACAAACCCAACTGTAGTCCACCGTGAGAACATATTCAAAAATATGAAAAGCGAATGAAACAGATGTGGTTTATTTAGACTTTGCAAAAGCTTATGATAAAGTAGACCATAATATATTAGCGAAGAAAATTAGAAAAACACAATATCGTGGATAAAGTAGGAAGATGGTTAAAAGAATTTTTACACAACAAGAAAACAGATAGTTATTGCAAACGATGAGAAATCGGATGAAGCCAAGGTAATATCCGGTGTGCCGCAAGGTACGGTGTTAGCTGCAATACTGTTTGTTATTATGATTGAAGACATAGACAATAATGTTAAGGATTCGGTAGTGAGTAGTTTCGCAGATGACACAAGAATAAGTAGAGAAATTACTTGTGATGAAGATAGGAAGCTCTACAAAGAGACCTTAACAAAGTATATGATTGGGCAGAGGTAAATAGGATGGTATTTAACTCTGATAAATTTGAATCAATAAATTATGGAGACGAGAAAGAAAGCTATATGCATATAAGGGACCTAATAATGAGACAATCACAAATAAGGAAGCAGTAAAAGACCTTGGTGTGATGATGAATAGGAACATGTTATGCAATGATCAAATAGCAACTCTGTTGGCAAAATGTAAAGCAAAAATGGGAATGTTGTTACGGCACTTCAAAACAAGAAAAGCTGAACACATGATTATGCTTTATAAAACATATGTTCGTAGTCCACTTGAATATTGCAATATGATATGGTACCCACACTATCAAAAGGATATTGCACAAATAGAGAGTGTACAAAGGTCCTTTACAGCTAGAATAGTTAAAGACCTTGACTACTGGGAAAGACTACAATTCTTAAAATTATATAGTCTAGAAAGGAGAAGAGAACGCTACATGATAATTCAGGCATGGAAACAGATAGAAGGAATAGCAGAAAATATCATGGAACTAAAAATATCAGAAAGAGCAAGCAGAGGTAGATTAATAGTGCCCAAAACTATATCAGGAAAAATAAGGAAAGCACACAGGACATTAATCCACTACGCACCAGCATCGATAATGCAGCGTCTATTCAATGCGTTGCCAGCTCATCTGAGGAATATATCAGGAGTGAGCGTAGATGTGTTTAAGAATAAGCTCGACAAATATCTAAACTGCATCCCAGACCATCCAAGATTGGAAGATGCAAAATATACCGGAAGATGTACTAGCAACTCTCTGGTAGACATTAGAGGTGCCTCACACTGAGGGACCTGGGGCAACCCGAACAAGATGTAAGGTCTGTAAGGTCTGTAAGGATCTCTCTCTCTCTCTCTCTCTCTCTCTCTCTCTCTCTCTCTCTCACTGGCTCCAGATTTTTCGTATGATTTCTCTCTCTCTCTCTCTCTCTCTCTCTCTCTCTCTCACTGGTTCCAGATTTTTCGTATGATCTCTCTCTCTCTCTCTCTCTCTCTCTCTCTCTCTCTCTCTCTCTCTATATATCTCTCTCTCTCTCACTAGCTCCAGTATTTTTCGTATGATTTCTCTCTTCTCTCCTCTCACTAGCTCCAGATTTTTCGTATGATTTCTCTCTCTCTCTCTCTCTCACTAGCTCCAGATTTTTCGTATGATCTCTCTCTCTCTCTCTCTCTCTCTCTCTCTCTCTCTCTCTCTCTCTCTCTCTCTCTCTCTCTAGCTCCAGATTTTTCGTATGATTTCTCTCTCTCTCTCTTTCTCACTGGCTCCAGATTTTTCGTATGATTGCAAAATATTTCTCTTATTTTGCAAACAATCCTACGTCAGTGCAATATCACATATTCATATTGTCTAAAAATGGGAATAATATTACTGTTATTATTATTAGATCAAATAGGTTTAATAACTTACAAATAGACGTCCATGAATTTCATGGACGTAGAAAAACTGTCTCATACACGCCTGAGAATTAGTGAAAACAGGAATGTAGTCCTTTGAAAATAAGACTTCGAAAACTCTCTTGAAATCCTGTCTAAGAGAAACTATCTCTCTCTCTCTCTCTCTCTCTCTCTCTTGCTGCTTAGAAATTCATGAGGCCTCGTAACTGGGTTCAGCTTCGAATGCACATACATGTCGTAAGCAATATCTCTTGGGATCTTAATCGCAGTCTGGAAGATTAATTTGCCAGGTTTATTGGCTGTTTATAGACCACGGTTTCTCTCTCTCTCTCTCTATCTCTCTCACTGGCTCCAGATTTTTCGCATGATCTCTCTCTCTCTCTCTCTCTCTCTCTCTCTCTCTCTCTCTCTCTCACTGACTCCAGATTTTTCGTATGATTTCTCTCTCTCTCTCTCTCACTAGCTCCAGATTTTTCGTATGATCTCTCTTCTCTCTCTCTCTCTCTCTCTCTCTCTCTCTCTCTCTCTCTCTCTCTCTCACTAGCTCCAGATTTTTCGTATGATCTCTCTCTCTCTCTCTCTCTCTCTCTCTCTCTCTCTCTCTCTCTCTCTCTCTCTCACTAGCTCCAGATTTTTTCGTATGATTTTCTCTCTCTCTCTCTTTACTCACTGGCTCCAGATTTTTCGTATGATTTCTCTCTCTCTCTCTCTCTCTCTCACTGGCTCCAGATTTTTTGTAGATCTCTCTCTCTCTCTTCTCTCTCTCTCTCTCTCTCTCCTCTCTCTCTCTCCTCTCACTGGCTCCAGATTTTTCGTATGATTTTCTCTCTCTCTCTCTCTCTCTCTCTCTCTCTCTCACTGGCTCCAGATTTTTGTTTTCGTATGATCTCTCTCTCTCTCTCTCTCTCTCTCTCTCTCTCTCTCTCTCTCTCTCCCTAGCTCCAGATTTTTCGTATGATTTTTCTCTCTCTCTCTCTCTCTCACTAGCTCCAGATTTTTTGTTTGTATGATCTCTCTTCTCTCTCTCTCTCTCTCTCTCTCTCACTAGCTCCAGATTTTTCGTATATTTGACTCTCTCTCTCTCTTTCTCACTGCTCCAGATTTTTCGTATGATTGCAAAATATTTCTCTTATTTTGCAAACAATCCTAACGTCAGTGCAATTATATCACTATTCATCTTGTCTAAAAATGGGAATAATATTACTGTTATTATTATTAGATCAAATAGGTTTAATAACTTACAATAGAGTCCATGAATTTCATGGACGTAGAAAAACTGTCTCATACACGCCTGAGATTTAGTGAAAACAGGAATGTAGTCCTTTGTTGGAAAATGAGACTTCGAAAACTCTCTTGAAATCCTGTCTAAGAGAATCTCTCTCTCTCTCTCTCTCTCTCTCTCTCTCTGCGCTTTAGAAATTCATGAGGCCTCGTAACTGGGTTCAGCTTCGAAGGCACATACATGTCGTAAGCAATATCTCTTGGGATCTTAATCGCAGTCTGGAAGATTAATTTGCCAGGTTTATTGCTGTTTAGACCACGGTTTCTCTCTCTCTCTCTCTATCTCTCTCATGGCTCCAGATTTTTCGCATGATCTCTCTCTTTTCTCTCTCTCTCTTCTCTCTCTCTCTCTCTCATCTCTCTACTCACTGACTCCAGATTTTTCGTATGATTTCTCTCTCTCTCTCTCACGTAGCTCCAGATTTTTTCGTATGATTCTCTCTCTCTCTCTCTCTCTCTCTCTCTCTCTCACTAGCTCAGATTTTCGTATGATCTCTCTCTCTCTCATCTCTCCTCACTCTCTCTCTCTCTCACTAGCTCCAGATTTTTCGTATGATTTCTCTCTCTCTCTCTTTCTCACTGGCTCCAGATTTTTCGTATGATTTCTCTCTCTCTCTCTCTCTCTCTCACTGGCTCCAGATTTTTTGTATGATCTCTCTCTCTCTCTCTCTCTCTCTCTCTCTTACTGGCTCCAGATTTTTCGTATGATTCTCTCTCTCTCTCTCTCTCTCTCTCACTGGCTCCAGATTTTTCGTATGTCTCTCTCCTCTCTCTCTCTCATCTCTCTCTCTCTCTCTCTCACTAGCTCCAGATTTTTCGTATGATTTCTCTCTCTCTCTCTCTCTCTAACTCAGCTCCCAGGATTTTCGTATGATCTCTCTTCTCTCTCTCTCTCTCTCTCTCTCTCTCTCTCTCTCTCTCTCTCTCTCTCTCTCTCACTAGCTCCAGATTTTTCGTATGATTTCTCTCTCTCTCTCTTTCTCACTGGCTCCAGATTTTTCGTATGATTGCAAAATATTTCTCTTATTTTGCAAACAATCCTACGTCAGTGCAATATCACATATTCATATTGTCTAAAAATGGGAATAATATTACTGTTATTATTATTAGATCAAATAGGTTTAATAACTTACAAATAGACGTCCATGAATTTCATGGACGTAGAAAAACTGTCTCATACACGCCTGAGAATTAGTGAAAACAGGAATGTAGTCCTTTGAAAATAAGACTTCGAAAACTCTCTTGAAATCCTGTCTAAGAGAAACTATCTCTCTCTCTCTCTCCTCTCTCTCTCTCTCTCTCTCTCTACTCACTCTCACTCTCCCTCTCTCATATAAAAAAGAGAGTAATAGTAGTGCAGAAGATAAGAGGCAATTTGAAAAAGCTAGTTATATATGCTACTAGAATACAACATTCAAACAAATAAATCACCTGCCAACAAAGAAAGAAAAATACTTTAGACCTAGTATTGTGAAACGAGATGAATTATGTTAAAGAAATAATAGTTTATAATGCGAGTATTTCAGACCATAATGTCAATAGAATTAACAGTTCATTCCAAAGCAAGTGAAAATAGAGATAAGCAAGAAATGAAAAAAGTGGGAAGGATATGGAAAATACAACTTCTACAGTAAAAATATAAATGGTCAGAAATTAATGAAGAATTAAACAAAGATTGGGATAACATTTTCGTAAGTGATGACATAAGGGTAAATACGGAGATATTATATAAAAATTGGAGATAATAGTGGAAAAATATATACCGAAGAAGAAAAGTAAACATCATTCATGCATACCAAGAGACAGAAGGATCTTGTTCCAGAAAATCAGAAAGTGGAAAAAAGGTCTTGCAAAAGAAAAAAATGCATGGAAAGTTTATAGAACTAAAAAGTAAGATAGAAAATGCAGAACAAAAGATTATACAATCAAAAGAAAATGAAAAACGGGACTTGGAAGAAAAAACCCTATTAAATATCAGCAAAACCCCAATATTATACTCATATGCGAAGAAGATTAATAAAAGAAGAATAGAAATAGGCCCTCTGAGAATTGAAGGAGATTAACGAATGAAAAAAAGGAAATTTGCAAACATACTGCAGAACGATATAAGAGAGAATTCACCCCTAGAATAGATAATGAAGATAATGATATAGAAGTAAGGGATGAAAATAGTGAATATTTAGCTGACATAGATATTAATGAGCTGATATTGTGCAGGCTATTAATGAAATTAAAAATGGAGCTGCTGCAGGGCCTGATGGAATTCCTGCTATTTTGTTAAAGAAAGTAGTTCATTCTATCGCAAAGCACTTGCAATATTATTAAGACAAAGTGTAGATACAGGCAAGATTTATGATGAGCACAAATTAGCATTATATTACCCCTACTTTCAAAAGTGGACAAGACTAGAGGCAAGTAATTATAGGCTGTGAGTCTAACATCACATATTAGAAAGTGTATGAAAGGGTAATGAAGAAAAAATATATGAAAACATTTAATAAAAAATAATTTGTTTAATAAAGGACAACATGGTTTCGTACCCGGAAAAAGTACACAAACCCAACTGTTAGTCCCACCGTGAAAACATATTCAAAAATATGAAAAGCGAAATGAAACAGATGTGGTTTATTTAGACTTTGCAAAAGCTTTTGATAAGTAGACCATAATATATGGCGAAGAAATTAGAAAAACACAATATCGTGGATAAAGTAGGGAAGATGGTTAAAAGAATTTTTACACAACAGAAAACAGATAGTTATTGCAAACGACGAGAAATCGGATGAAGCCAGGTAATATCCGGTGTGCCACAAGGTTACGGGGTGTTAGCTGCAATACTGTTGTTATTATGATTGAAGACATAGACAATAAGTTAAGGATTCGGTAGTGAGTAGTTTTTTCGCAGATGACACAAGAATAAGTAGAGAAATTTACTTGTGATGAAGATAGGGAACGCTCTACAAAGAGACCTTAACAAAGTATATGATTGGGCAGAGGTAAATAGGATGGTATTTAACTCTGATAAATTTGAATCAATAAATTATGGAGACAGAGAAAGAAAGCTATATGCATATAAGGGACCTAATAATGAGGAACCATCACAAATAAGGAAGCAGTTAAAGACCTTGGTGTGATGATGAATAGGACATGTTATGCAATGATCAAATAGCAACTCTGTTGGAAAGTAAACAAAAATGAAATGACAGAAAAAAATAAGGAAAACAAAGAACAAGATAAAAGTATGGATGCAGAGATACTCATTGATACTACATATGAGGCAATAAAGCAGCATACCTACGAAGAAATAAATTACGATATGACAACAGAAAAGCAAATCCCGAAGAGGCTCTACCCAGATCTATACAATGACGGGAAAGAGGAAAAAATAGACAAGAAAGACAAAATCTGCAACCTTTTGAAAAGAGGGAATTGCAGATTTGGAGAAAGATGTTACTACAAACATCCTAAGATATGTCAAAACTATGAAATATATGGTAAATGTGCATACTTAGATGGATATGGGATGATTGCAGAGATCTGCATCCAAAAATATGTAAAAAACCTAAAAGAAGGAAAAGGATGTAAGTTCGACAAAAAATGCAAATATATGCACCCTGTAGCCATGAATCATAATCAAATAAATAACCAACCAAGTAATAAAATCCAAAATAAGAAAGAAACAAATAAAGAGAGAAATCAAGAATATCAGGTAAAAGAGAAAAGCAAACCACCAATGAGATATGCAGAGGTGTCAGCAAAAAATTTCAAAGCATCAGCTCCGAAATTCTACTCAAGAGATAATAACTGTATTTATTATGCAAGAGGATATTGCAGAAACGGAGAAAATTGCAGATTCAGACACAAAATGAATAATTATGATGAAGGAAGATCAAATATTATGGAAAAGTTGGATTTTTTAATGTCAGAATTTCTGGAAATGAAAAAAAGAACAACATACCAGAAACAGGAAAGAGACATGGGAAAATCCTTATTACTATCAGTATTAAATGAAGGAGAAAACACGCAAACCATCATAGTGATGAATGCGCAGGGTTTAGTTACGAGTAACTCAAAAAGAAAATAGAGTACTTAGAAGAACTAACCCAAAATGAAAAGAAAATAGATATAATGAATATAAGTGAACCTGGGTCAAAATGTAAAGCAAAAATGGGAATGTTGTTACGGCACTTCAAAACAAGAAAAGCTGAACACATGATTATGCTTTATAAAACATATGTTCGTAGTCCACTTGAATATTGCAATATGATATGGTACCCACACTATCAAAGGATATTGCACAAATAGAGAGTGTACAAAGGTCCTTTACAGCTAGAATAGAAGAAGTTAAGGACCTAGTCTACTGGGAACGACTACAATTCTTAGAATTATATAGTCTAGAAAGGAGAAGAGAACGCTACATGATAATTCAGGCATGGAAACAGATAGAAGGAATAGCAGAAAATATCATGGAACTAAAAATATCAGAAAGAGCAAGCAGAGGTAGATTAATAGTGCCCAAAACTATACCAGGAAAAATAAGGAAAGCACACAGGACATTAATCCACTACGCACCAGCATCGATAATGCAGCGTCTATTCAATGCGTTGCCAGCTCATCTGAGGAATATATCAGGAGTGAGCGTAGATGTGTTTAAGAATAAGCTCGACAAATATCTAAACTGCATCCCAGACCATCCAAGATTGGAAGATGCAAAATATACCGGAAGATGTACTAGCAACTCTCTGGTAGACATTAGAGGTGCCTCACACTGAGGGAGGGACCTGGGGCAACCCGAACAGATGTAAGGTCTGTAAGGTAAGGTAAGGTCTGCTGCTTAGAAATTCATGAGGCCTCGTAACTGGGTTCAGCTTCGAATGCACATACATGTCGTAAGCAATGTCTCTTGGGATCTTAATCGCAGTCTGGAAGATTAATTTGCCAGGTTTATTGGCTGTTTATAGACCACGGTTTCTCTCTCTCTCTCTCTATCTCTCTCACTGGCTCCAGATTTATCGCATGATCTCTCTCTCTCTCTCTCTCACTGGCACCAGATTTTTCGTATGATTTCTCTCTCTCTCTCTATCTCTCTCTCTCTCACTGGCTCTAGAATTTTCGCATGGATCTCTCTCTCTGCTCTTTCTCTCTCTCGTCTCTCTCTCCTCTCTCTCTCAAATGGGTCCTGCTTCCCAATTTTTGCGCATGGATCTTCTCCTCTTGCTCTCTTCTCTCTCACTAAGCAACTTCCAGATTTTTCGTATGATTTCACATTTTTGTATATTATTCTGTAGTTACACATGCCTCTAACAATTTAGGCATACTCACTATATTTTTTATCCTCATATCAGTGTCTAACCAGTTAATCTATTTATGTTTTGCTGGGTCCACTTGATGACTTCTTAAAATAAACCAGGATGGTGATGATTGAGATGATGGTAGACTTCTCCCAACAGATGTCGCCGTTGTCTGTCTTGAGGTGACGTATACGGAAAGTCTCTCTGTGTGCATAGAGAGTCCTTGCTTGTCTCGCAGTCAGTCAGTAATTGTTTTCCTCTTCGTCCAAGAGAGTTCCCGTTGCGTTTGACTATCTGAGAGCAGGTGAAGGCAGTTGCTCTACATTCATGATGTCTGTGTTTGCTGTAGTCACGTATAGTGGTGTTCTGTTGGTTATTTATTGAAATTTTAAGGCAATTTTGTTTGAAATCCCATTAATTTTAATTTTGATTCATTATGTATACTCCAAGTTGCCTATCTCCAAGATAGTTATTAGTATCAGATGAAAAACGGATGATGGCTGAACAAACCACATTTGTCTATTTAAGGGAAAGAATAACATTATTTTTTGTTAGATGAAAGGGAAGTTAATTTTTAGAAAACTTTTAAGAAAGTATACAAGAAACCAACTCTGATTTTGACTTTTGACTAAGTTAAACTGTTTTCCCGGTTAGGATATGAGTGGACTGGTCAGATTGTTCTTGACTTTAGGGAAATTAAAATTAGTCGGGTACTTTATGGATGTTCATAATGGTTATAGTCATGATTTACTATAAGCTTTTCGGTATGCAAGCATTAAATCCATTTATTGGCCCATCGTGCAATGTTTGTCGTTGTAGCTGAACTTTCGTTACTATTTGATATTTCTTAACGTATCAAATGCTGCTACAAAATTTATTGCTAAATCATGACTTTAAATCCTTGGAGTGTATTAAATCTCTGGAAATTGAGTAGTTCGGCTAAATTTCCTAAAGTTGAACCGTTACTGATAGTTAAGTATTGCAGAAAAGTTTTTTTTATTGTATGGTCTTTGAAAAGTTTTGACGAATGTTTTTCAAAGATACGGTTAAGATTTTGTGGGCCACAATTCCATTGTTTGTATTTTCTTTAGTAGCTTTCTGCATGCCTAAATTTACTTGCGAAATTCTCTTATAATATTGTAGTCATAAATTTCCTTCGTAGAAATAGTTGACCTATGTCCTCATAATGTATTGGGAAGGATTATGGTCTAGTTATTTTTTTCGAGAATATATTATGTAAGTTTAATAAATGTCATGGTTAATAATTTTGCGATTTTTTTTAATGATCTCCAAATGTCCTGGAAATGTCAAACCTTGTTTTGGTAAAGTTTTTGTGGCGAGTTTAGGAACGGGGGATGCCTTAATTGTAGATTTAAAAAAAAAAAAAAAAAAAAAAAAAATGACGTCTGGTCTTAGCAGCAACAGTTTAGTGGATATTGCGGAAAAATAAATTCTTGCCTACTGCGCCAGTGGCTCATAGATGTCCATAGCAGTTTTAACTATCAACTCATCAAATTTCCCGTGTGTTAAAGCCAGCATAACTAGTTTTCAGAAATGGTTATAATAAGAGTTTGCGTGCAGTAGTAATATCACTAGTTTACAAAGTCTGGATAGCTAATAAGGGAATAAGGGCATCAGTTTAGGTAACTGCATAAATACACTTTCTAACAGTTTGGCTTCTTAAACATTGAAAGGCGTTTTTAAATAGTTCCTAAAAGGTACCTGCTCAAGTTACGGTAACGGAATGCCAAACTATTTTTAAAATCGGAAAAATTAATATTGTGAATCGCAGGGAATGTAAGCAGTTCACTTTATGCCCTCGAATAGAAGTATGGCGGTAACTTGCGATAAGTTAACTTGGGCTTTTT
This sequence comes from Macrobrachium nipponense, assembly GCF_015104395.2. Lineage (NCBI taxonomy): Eukaryota > Metazoa > Arthropoda > Malacostraca > Decapoda > Palaemonidae > Macrobrachium > Macrobrachium nipponense. The sequence goes on along the minus strand of NC_087207.1, from coordinate 2,926,583 downwards.
TTTTCGGAAAGCATTAGCGACGTTAAACATGATTCCTGAAATATTTGATTTTTTCTAAATCACGCGTTTTGGGAGAACGTTTTATATTTTTTGAAAACCCTGATTTTAACCTTGCGGTTTGCGTGACAGGCGTTTCCGTAGATGTAGAGCCAGTTTTCATATTTTGGTGTTTCGAGGCATCGTACTAAATAGCATAAACCTTTCTGTGCAGAGTCTGTTTGTAAAAAGTTTAATATTTTTGTAAAGGAAAATAACTCCTGTTGCGATCCGAAGCTCTCCATTTCTCTAACTTTCTTTGTACTGAATTTTCATAATTAGGTTTTGTCTGAAGACCCAGAATTTCGTAGGCAATTGACGATAGCTTGTATTTTGAATGTTCTTGTTTCGAAAATATTAATAAATGCAAATCTGGTAGGTTTATAGTTGCTGTAATTAGTGTTATAGTTGACAATTAGAGCTACCACACTACCAGGCCTGCTCTCGCACCACTTGCCCCACCTCCAATCTTGGGACCCCCAGTGGGAAACCGAGGTTTTTGGGTGGGGAATGAATTAAAGAATCAGTTTTAACATACGAATAATGGCACATGTAGAATTAGCAATAAACAAGGACACCAGCTAACCTAAACAAACCACCTAACCAAGTAGCCGTATCCTTACCTAGAGGGGGGCCTTCGCCCCCTGCGACCCCCCCCCCCCCCCCCCTTATACAGCCATATTAAATATAAGACAGCCTAAAACCCTTTGTGTACTTACTTAGGTTGGAGGGTAAAGGTGAGCTGCCGTCTTTAAGAATGCATGGAGCCTATGATCCAATACTTTAAAATGCAATTTAAAATAGGCAAGAGCCAAGTATCCAACAAACTGATCCTTTCGACGACCGTATTTAGGCAACAGATTCTTCAAATCCCGCCACCGACTCTCAATAGTATTAGTATGAGCTCCAGTGTGCGGGTCCACAAAGTTCAAGGAGTGGTTGACTCTTGAATGAAGAAATCCCTCCTCATTTAGGCAATCGTATGCCTTCCAACAGTCTGAAATGATGGTACTGCCGGCTCTCTATAATCCCTTATCACTGTTAAGTGTCACTTTGTCCCTACTTTCTACAGGAACAGCAATCGAGACAAAAACTTGGGAGAAAATCCACATAAATTGATGTCAAAGTATAGATGGTAAATGAGAAACCGCACAAGAATTTGAAAGTTCGCACGCCTCCATGGCTCTCAAGACTGAAAAATTAGCGGTGGAAATTGTGTGAAAAGTGTCGAAAAGTGTTAGTATCCTGGTAAAACTGTCACCTGATTGGGTAGTATAGTCACGTGATTCTAGTTTTGTTAAAATGCTAGTCCCAAGTAAAATGTAGATAATCATTGGTTAAAAACTATGACGTTTGGGTGACGTCTTGCTACGTAGAATACAGTCGATGATGTAATAATGACTGTTTTTAACGTACAAACGAACAAACGAATTTGAGTGAGTTATTAAGTCGAGGGACTTTGTTTTTTCCAGGTGGGTCAAATTTACTTTTTAATTTTTAAACCACTTCTAGACCTAGCGCCGCTTAGATTTATATATCAAACGAAACCTTGGACTTCCCTCTTTTTAGTGAAAGTACTTAAATTTGATAACTTGCTGGCGGAGCTACTGTATAGAATTACCAAAAGGGCAACATTATCTTGCCTCTTGAATAACCTGCATCTAGTAATTTTCTTGCTATGACAGCTGGTGTTTCAATTGCATTCTAAATGTTGCCAATTCCTGATAAATATTCGCCAACATTACTTGCTGTTTAAGTATCCAGGTCTCTCACCTTATAACTTGTTCAAATTAAACTAATTCTTTAAGCTCTAAATTTCTAGAACTACTCTCGAGCAGAGTTGAGAAAAGGAATTCACGGTGAAATTGACAAAGGAATGTCACATTTTCAAATTCAATAATTTTCCTGAAGTGGCAGGTCTTTGGGTTAAGGTTTATTTATCACACTTGTAATTTCTTAACGGCTTAGCTGCTAGTTTAATTCTTCAGCTGTTCGTAGGACTTAGTGCTATTTTATCATGCTTTTGCTAGAGACTTTGTAGTTCATTATAAGGGAGATTCCAAAATATTTAGAAATCTGAAGCCATGTATTTCGGTTTCAGTTTACAGTATTCTGATAAAAATTTTGTCATTTATAACTAGTTATGCAAGGTTCTGTTCGTCGTAGGCACGAATATGAAAATGCTCTGCAAATTAAGCCAATGAAATGTGTAAAGATTATTAGTCCTGATTAACTTGCCGTATCCTACAAATGAAGTTCCTACTTAAGAGAAGGAAAATTTAAGTAACTACTGATGCTGGTCATGTTGAATGATGAGAACATATTGACAAATTTAGTGACTTGGTGGATGTGTTTACTGAAAGGGATTAATCAAATTAGAATTCATAGTATTTTTTCTTAAGTTTCAACTTAAAAATGTCATATTTTGTGAAAGGCTTTCATACTGAAAGTCTTTACTAGATTTCAGATTAAGATTGCCTCACTTCTTGAACACCCTATTTAAATTTATGAAGTTGACTTTTTTTATCTTTAACATGAAAGAAAACGGGCAAAATATCCTTGTGTGTTGACAGTCTTGACATCAGATCTGAAAGAAAATTGGTTAAATATCATTTTGTGTGAACAAACTTAACCGCGGCTTTGATTAGATTGCTGAAGCAGACCAATTCTAGATTAGTGTCCAAAACTTGACTATTTTGGTTACGCAATCTCAGACCTCTTATCATTAGTAGATATGCCAAACAACCTATAACATGTTCCATAAAAAAATCGGCAATATATGAAGTACAGAATCACTAAACTGCCTAGTTATATTTTATGGGAATGATGGTATGAAAGATTGATGGAAAATTCGGTTCAACTATACTTACTCTTGAATAATTAATTACTATTAGCATTTAATTGGAAAGTCTCTAAAAGTTAATCTTGGATAACTGTTGTGGTATTAGAGGGGAAACTAGATTAATTGCATTCTGTTACCAAGGAATACTGTTTAAAGTTTTCAGATTGAGTGAGAAAATGAACTTTGTATTGCAAATTCTTATCTAACTAATGAGAGCTGGATGTCAAGTATCTGTAGACTTTAGCTCCGGTTGAAGAGTTCAGTGGTGATACTGAAATATTAGGTATTTAATGAACTTGATTGCTGGATAAATTTTCTTTTGGAAAAATAAAGCTTTTATAGTGCAACGTATTTGAGATTAACTGAATTCTACAAATTTTGCAGGAAGGTTCTTCGGAGTGGTAGACATCCAATGAATCCTTGTGATGGTCATGATGCGACTTGACAATGCAATCTGATAAGGACTGGAGATGCTGAAGGTAAGGCATAAAAACAGTTGAAGGAAGATAGTGAAATATCAGATTTGGTTACTGAATTTCGGGAAATAAGTTTATAAAATAGAGAGGAATTAGACAATAGTTGAAAAAGTGATCAGCATTAAGAATTAAAATTTTACAGAACCTTGGTAGATGGTATTTTCTGCGACTAGATTATAAGATGTCAAAGGCAATAACAATTTTGACCAGCCTCTCCGAGGAAAACAGATCCAAGGATAGTCGGTGGCAAATAATTTATAAGTGTCATGGATGTAACATCAATGCATTAAAGTTTTTCATATTTGGTATTCTAAATATCTAATAGACATAAAATTTTTAGGATTTGTACAAGGCTATTTTCATGTGCTAATCATAGGATGTTATAAACTGTAATTCTTTACTTTTAATTAAGGAGACTTGGTCTCTTCTTTAATGGTGGTGGTGGAGTTTTTTTTTTTTTTTTTTTTCTTTTCTTTTCTGAAAGTGAAAAGGCTGAACATTTTGTTCGTTATTACATCAGTTTGTCAGCTTGAGATTTTATTTGGTGAAAATGGCAAGTTACAGTAAAAGGGGATTCTCTCCTCCGCCCCCACCCAAAGGTAATGGATTAGACTTTCATTGATCAAACAAAGTTAATGAACTTTAGATGATTTAATTTTCCTAGCTGACTAAATAAAACTTAGTTAATAACTGCAAGGAGTTTAATCGTAAATAATTTTCAATTACATCCCAAATATCAGGTTAGGAGCTGAATGACCAAAATAGGTCCCAGTGCTTGAGCTTGTCCCTAAATTTCATAATCCATCCATCCATCCAGATATCAGGTTCAGTTCTACCATGCATGAAATTCTCATTTCTAATGTTCTAATGGTTACTCTGAAGCTAAATTTTAAACTGGACCATCTTTTGTACGAAAATTCTCGACCAAATTCCAAAGATGGTTCATAATGGGGGATTAGTAAAGGCAATTTTGCAGTTTTAATACCCTAAGGGAACTGGACTGCACACAGATTGTTCAGAAGGTGAATAAAATTAACCCTGTTACTCCTCAGTCTCTCTCCTCCCCTTCCCTTCCCCTCCCCGTCTCTCCTTCTCCCTCCCTTCCCGGTCTCTTCTCTCCCCTTCTCCTCCCCCCCTCCCCTCCCCCCGTCTCTTCTCCTCCCCCTCCCCTCCCACTCCCCCTCCCGTCCCCGTATCTTCTCCTCCCCCCCCCCTCCCCTCCCCGTCTCTTCTCCTCCCCCTCCCCGTCTATTCTCCTCCCCTCCCCCTCCCCATCTCTTCTCCCCTCCCCTTCCCTATCTCTTCTCCTTCCCTTCCCCTCTCCCTCCCTCCCTCCCTCCCCTCCCCTCCCCCTCCTCTTCCCGTCTCTTCTCTCCCTTCTTCTCCTCTTTTAACTCTGATAAATTTGAAACAGTAAATTATGGAGATAGAGAAGGAAAGCTATATGCATATAGGGGACCTAATAACGAGACGATCACAAATAAGGAAGCAGTTAAAGACCTTGGTGTGATGTTGAATAGGAACATGTTATGCAATGATCAAATAGTAATTCTATTGGCAAAAGGAAAAGCAAAAATGGGAATGTTGTTACGGCACTTCAAAACAAGAAAAGCTGTGCACATGATTATGCTTTATAAAACGTATGTTCGTAGTCCACTTGAATATTGCAATGTATGGTACCCACACTACCAAAAGGATATTGCTCAGTGTTCAAAGGTCCTTTACAGCTAGAATAGAAGTAGTTAAGGATCTTGACTACTTGGAAAGACTACAATTTTTAAAATTATATTGTCTAGAAAGGTGTAGAGAACGCTACATAATTCAGGCATGGAAACAGATAGAAGGAATTGCCGAAAACATCATGGAGCTAAAAATATCAGAAAGAGCAAGCAGAGGTAGACTAATAGTGCCCAAAACTATACCAAGAAAACTAAGGAAAGCACACAGGACATTAATCCACTACGCACCAGCATCGACAATGCAGCATCTATTCAATGCGTTGCCAGCTCATCTGAGGAATATATCAGGAGTAAGCGTAGATGTTTTAAGAATAAGCTCGACAAATACCTAAGCTGCATCCCAGACCATCCAAGATTGGAAGATGCAAAATATACCGGAAGATGCATTAGCAATTCTCTGGTAGACTAATCTAGAGGTGCCTCACACTGAGGGACCTGGGGCAACCCGAACAAGATGTAAGGTCTGTATAGTCTGTGAGATCCTCCCCCTCTTCTCCTTCCCCCTCTTTCCCCCCTCTTCTCCTCCCCTTCTTCCTCCGATAGCAGACCTGTGCAGCACAGGCAGTTGAACTCAGGATAAATGCAGTGGCAGCATTGCAAGTTAGAAGATCGAGGAGGGTGACTCAACTGCTAGTTGAATGGAATTTCCCAACACCCAGATCGGTACTTAGGTGATAAGAAGTTATCTTCCTTCTCCTCACTCCTCCCCTTTGTTTCTTAAACGGCACTTGCACCCATCCCGCTATTCTATTTCTAACTTGAACATTGAGGAATACCATTCGGACTTATAATGTTGGTTTTTTCAATTTACAAATATTTCATCAGAACATTTTAACTTAATTTCTTAATTTGTAGTAGTAATTGTTCCTCGTTGAACGAGTGGTTTTCGCGCTTGGCTGCCAATCCGGTGGTCCGAAGTTGGATTCTCGGCTTGGTCAACGCGGAATCAGAGGAATTTATTTCTGGTGATAGAAATTAATTTCTCGATATGTGGTTCGGATCCTACAATAAGCTGTAGGTCCCGTTGCTAGGTGACCAATTGGTTCCTAGCCACGTCAAAATATCTAATCCTTCGGGCCAGCCATAGGAGAGCTGTTAATCAGCTCAGTGGTCTGGTAAAACTAAGATATACTTAATTTTGAAGTAATATGAAATTGCTATGTGATAGTTTATAGGCATAATTTAGTTTTGTAGTTTACCATGCATTTACCATTTATTGGGTTGATGAAATTAAGATTACATGGAAATTTTTCTCTTACAGGATGGGCAGGAGTGGCAGTAAATGCAACTGGACCTTAGCATTAGGATGAAATTGGCCTTTCAAGAATGTTCAAGCAACCAGATTTTCACCAAGTTGCTGAAATTGGAGTGATGTACAGCTTTACAGGAAGCACAACTAAGACAATGTCATTGGTTAAATGAAGCACTACTCCCATTGTCATAATTTTTCAGAATTTGCTGAGATTTTAAATGTTTAAATTCTGAGGTGTAATTACTTGTCAGAACTGTTAGTTTTATATCTAGTCACTCCTTTTGTAATATGAACTTGCATTGGCATAAAACCTGACAGCTTACAACTAGACCTAGCCAATTTGGTTAGATATGCATCGTGAACAATGTTTTGTCTGCTTTTCTGTCAATTCCTATATTGCTGTTCCTAACAATTTTGAATAATCTAAATTTTTAAAACGTGTGGGTCTTGGTTGTTGGCCCATACACTTAAAAGCAGAGATTGCAATAATTTAACCTCGCTCGCCTGCAAGCTGTTGGTCGTATTAGGTCAAAATGGATGGAACTTTACGTTTTTTCTGAAGACCTATTTCGTCCTTAGATTTTTTTTTATTCCGACTTTTATCTTGAAACCCTGTTATGCCCCTTCCACACTAGGGGCAAATGCACGGCGGGCACACACTTACCAATTTCGCAAATGGATGGCGATCACGAGTGTGGTCCAATTCATAGGTTCGCCTACCTGTGACTACTGCCTGCCTTGGACTGTTTCACCTGGTAACACTGTTTAAAAGCGAGAGAATTACGGGCAAATCTAGTGCCCGTCGTCTCTTTGCCCCTTGTGTGGAAGGGGATTGACTACACGCTCCCAAGCTGAAGGCTTCATAGGTGTAGATTGTTGCTGATGAAATCTTGTATTTGCAGGAGTACACTGCTTCACCCGGCTTGACTGCAGTGCCTAAGCTAATGGCACTAGGTGCATCTATTGCTTCCATTTTTGTAGGTTTTGACTTAACTTTTGTCTTTGCTCGATTCTTTGGTTATTCTTCCTTTGGATCCTTTGCAATCCTCTTTTGCTTTTAGTCTTTCATTCGTTATCTTTTATTCCCCTGTCTGCCTCTTGCGAGACTATAAGCCGTCTTTGTAATTATTTTGATATTTTCCAAAGCTCTTTTTCCCTTCAATCCTCTTTTTCAATTCTCGTTTCATTTTACACCTAACGCTTCTCTCTACATCTCCCCCTATAATCCTTTCCTTTCAATCTCGTGTATTCACATGACTTTGTCTTACTTCCCTTCCGTCCGCCTAAATCTTTTAACCGGAACTTGCAATTTCTGCTTTAGTCCCTACTTTTCTCTCTATTGTAAATAGTATTTACAAATCTCAATCTGTTTTGACTTGGCCCTTAACCCCTTATTCTTTTAAAATCATGGGGTCTCTTGAGTTTCATTAGTTACCTTGTCATTGCCATTCGTTTTAAATCTTTTCCTTTCATTCAATAACATTTCGCTTGATTAGTTTTCCACTGCACTATTGGCTCTGTCGAGCGTCCAGTGCTTTCATTAGAGTAAGTTTTGTTAATCGCTTGTTTCGTACGTCAGAGGTTGAACGCTCCCAGTAATTCTTCTAGAAACTTTGAACAGTCTAATTTATGCTAACACCTTTTATAAACGGTTATGAATGGTAAATATAGTTTTCGAAAGGGACTCTGAAGTTGCTGTTAGCTTAGCTATGTTTTTATACATAAATTCGTGGTTTTAAGCATTTCTAGCGTTGCATTTATACGAAGGCGCTATAGATTTTTTTTTGTTGGGGTGGGTTGGCCTTGTTAACAGAGGTGTTTTTTTTCCCTTTATATGCAGATTGAGAAGTTTTTGCTAAACGTGAATTTTATTTTTTGATGTGCCAGATTAGCACTCTACCTAGGGGTTTCTCCCATTGCTTATCTGCACAAAATAATAAAAAAATTTTAAACTAATATTTTGAACCAAGCAACCTTTCATATGCAAATTCATTAATCTTAGATTGGCTGAAAGTCAATTTAACTTTGAAAGATCAATCATGATCGTTGGCAATAGGTAGTTGATTCATGGGGATATGAATTAAATTCTCGTTTAGATTTTACTCTAAAGAAATATCGTGGTGATTCTCGCTATTGCGTTAGAGAATTTACAGTAAAATGCTCAATGAAATTCTTAACATGCTAATTTTGAAAGCAATGCAGTTTCTTTCGTAGGCTGTATACCATAATAGCACTGTAGTTTAGGTACGTTCTTTACAGTTAAATTTCTGATTACCAAATTTTGTGATGAAAGTCACTGGCACCTCTTTCGAACCTCGTATCTAAAACTTTTGTGGGTCTAGACACTAGTTTCTATTATCTCATTGCATGTATTAATAGATGATTTTGGAACGTGCATTGAACAAGGAATTACTACAGGAGTGATTTTTTATCATTGCTTTGTTACATTGTTTGCATATATAAAAAATTGAGTAATTATTTGCACCGTAAAAATTTGATTAGAATGATTTTGCATGACATTAAAGGAAATTAAAATCTATGGATTTCCGCAAAGGTATTTTTCACGTTGAATGCTATGTAGCCTACTGTTTATCAAGCAATGCCAACGATAAGTTAGAACAGAATTACTACAAACCATGACAAAACGGTACAAATAAATCCTTAAAGAAAAAGAGAAAGTATGGGAAAACAGATGACTAAAAAATACCAAAGAAAACTAGAAATTATGTGAAAACAAATGATTATAAAAATTTTTTTTTTGAAGTCCATAGTCAAGAGTGTTCTCCTTAACCGGCTCCCCACCCTCACACCCCTACCCCAATTCCTCCCCCAGCTACAGCCTACAGCTGACAGCATAACTCTCTAGAAGGGCCTGGTACATGAAATTATCCCATTTTCTTTTCTCCGTCCCGATTGTCGTTAATTTCCAACGTGAAGTTCGTCCAATTACTGATGCAAATCGGCAAGAGTCATGTATGTTCCCACGTCAATACAAGTGTCAGAAGGGTCTAAGTAACTATATTATGTAATGTAGTTATGGTGACAAAGAGTTGCCTGCGATGTACTTTTCCAGTAGCCATAACAGGAGGCATGCCAGTTTAATATATGCTTTCAATGGTTTATTACTTTAAATCTTTTTTCAAGTAATCACTAGGTGTAGTTTGCCGATGGGAAACATTTTGAAAAAAGATAAGTAAAACTACTGAAATCCGACAAAGTGTTTTATCGTAGAAGGTTTAATGTTATAAAATAAGTTTCAGTGCGATGAATTTTGTGATTTGCAGTTCTTAAATGTAACCTCCGAAAAGAAAATGGGAAATTTTCATCACCAAAGAAAACGAGAACTACCTCCTTCCAAACCAGTAACTTATGAAAAGGAGTCACTTGAAAGAAGAACTTACGGTTTTCTCAAAATGCTTTTGCATTTGTAGTACTATTACAACCCAGAATTTTGTCAGATTTGCCATGCTGTGCAATTTATTATCTTTAATAAAAAGGAAAAGGAAAGCCCACCAAGGCCCTCCCCTGTCCCGCCTAGTAACTAAATCTAAGGCAACTATTTTGTTTCTGAATAAACAACGTTACTAGGTCCTTGAATGCTTCCCCTTTCCTTCCTTTTTTTAAACTTTTATTAAAATTTTACAAACAACATATACATTAATATGACCTGAACAACATGAAAATTACTTGGAACTTAGGGAATTTGAAAGTGAATATCTGCACAGTAAACTGTAAAGGTACTTTTAAACATCTAATGAATTCAGGCAATGAACGACTCTATATCATCAGTAACTTAAAGGTACTTTTAAAAATCTAATGGAATTCAGGAATGAACGACTTTTCAAATAATCATTTTCAAGTAACTGAACATTTTCAAGTAACAAAAATTAATAACAATTAGAATCTGAAACTGCCATCCTGAAGTCTGGGTGTGCAATTTCAGCACCAATCTATTGCAAAGAGGAGACACTTGTAGCCCCCTCAAAAGCAGACAAGGTCACACGAAAGGTCACTGTGTCCCTGGACTCTGCCCCATCGCCTGTCCCTGATTGAGTCGGGTAAAGAGGAGGAGACGGGCACGGGTACTGCCCCGACCACTCCTGGTTCCCTCCCCCAACGGAGCAGCCAGATCGGACCGAAGTCACATTCCCCGGTACACGTGGACCACCGAATCACTTCAGATTCGTCTGTGTGATAAATTCCTTAAACAAGAACCATCTACCAGTAGATCCAAACGAAAGACCAACTAACCACCACTTTTTTCAACGCCAACATACGAGACTACACAAAGGTATGGAAGAGACTAAACAAAAAATACTTATGACGATGTGATAAGAAAACAATAGACTTAAATGGAGAAAACTACAAATAGCAGCCACCTTTTCCAAATCATTACAAACCGAAAAGAATGAAGTAACAATGAAAAAGACCAACCATCTTTTGCAGATTAATAGAGCCTCAGAGGAAAAGCAATACTGCCCAAAACACAACCCTCTTTTCTATACCAGTATTAGACAACAAAGAACAAATGCAGTTCATGAAAGGAATGGTTTCCCAGGGGTAACTAGGCCAGTATGATAAAGCAACATTCAAAAAAAAAAAAAAAAAAAAAAAAAAAAAAATTCAAATTATTCCTTTTGGTTAAAATGACTCTTCAGTTTCGAGTGATTGTTTAGATAAATATAGTTCGTGATTTCCTCATGTTTCTAACCACACTTCTT
>NC_087207.1:2892798-2915017 GCF_015104395.2 Macrobrachium nipponense | reverse complement strand
TGCCTGGGGTTTAGATACAAAACATTCGAATTCGAGAGGGTTTTTTTTAATTAGAAACCATGCGCTTTGTGAGACAAAAAAGTTTCAATCCAGTCAAAAAATTCTCTCTCTCTGGCGGCATCAGTGAAAATACTGTCGTTTTTTTTTCTACGAAAGTGCAGGCGCAGATATTGAGGTTAACGACTTAACCAGACCCCATAAGACAATCTTATTGTTAACTTCTTTATGAAGTTAAGGTGATGAGTCCTTCAAATAGTAGTTCGCTCTCGATAATAATACCAGACCAAATATATTTGTGATTTCGATTAGACCACTGATATTTGGTCAAGTTATCAAAGATCAGGATGAAAATTTTAGCTGTTTTTAGAGTTTTTTTTTTTTTTTAGAGTTTTTTAACAGATGTCTAAAATTCTAGATCCAAAGATTCTTGGACTATAATCTATTCCAAACTGGTACCATTAAAAGTTTTTCAAAATGCGTCATCGTCCAAGGAATGGACTAACGTGACTAGCTAGCAGTTTTGAGTCGTTTTAAACAATTCTTAAGATCTTGAAGATTAAGTCCCGACTTTATCTGTAATATTGTGACCCCATTGTGTATGTATAGATACAAAAGAGAGAAAAGAAGAAAAGGTGGCTTCTGAAGTTAACTAAGCAATACGTGGCGTCATGTACACAAACGGAGTACGGGCGCTTTATAAATTCTGAGCGTTAGTCATAAATTAAAGTACCTTGATGATCTTGGCAGTACCTCGTAAAAGACTATTATACACTCAAATGTTTATAAGCGAGATCAAATAAGCATGCTCTTCACAATCTTTTAATTAGATAAAATTTCTCCATGAACATGTTAATGGCTGGAACCAAGGAAATACTTTCAGTTTCATAGAATGTATGATATTGACTACACACACCTTACATTTACGCTACTGCATTTTCTTGAAACAGTATTGTTGGGTGTTTGATGAGGTAGCTCCTAAATCCAGTAGTCCATTAATTCTGGTACTGCAACATGGAGCCTACAACAGTGTGTGCTGATTAGGGTTATAATAAGGTATCCCTTGCACATCCGTATGTTTTACTCGCATTAATGAACGGAGTGTTGAAGTGCGAGATAGGACGACTAGTTTGGTTGTTATTAGTACTAGTTCCTTGAAGTTCGGACTCAATAATTGATATTTGTTGTCTTAATGGTCCTGTATGTTAAAACACACCCTTTGAATTGTTTTTCTTTATGAAGTTTGTATCCTTATTCCATTTTGATGATAGTGATTGCCCTCTGGGCAGTAGTATTGTAAAAAGTTTTATATCTTCAATTTTTGCTGTCAAACAAGTTTCTGCAGAATCCAGGTAAATTGCTCGAAATCAATTGCTCGAACACAAAATGCTCGAAAGCAATTGCTCGAAAAGAAAAGTATTTTACTCGAACTATCAATTGCTCGAAAGACTGGTTGATCGAAACTAATTGAAAATTCATAAATTTATTTGTCTTTACAATTAAAAGCAAAGGAAAAAAAAAAGTTATAATACATAAATTCATTTTGGCTTTACAATTAAAAACGGGGATGCGAAACTTTATTCGATACTTTATTAATATGAAATATTGTGAGCAACACTTAGATATTCTTCAACATGTTCCGTGTCACTATAAAAAGATACAATATTCTGCAATCTTTGTGTACAATCACGGTATTTTTTTTCTGCTTCATCTTCATTCACACCTCCGCACAAAATTGCTCGGTTCGCATCTCCTGTAAACTTTGTTCTCGCTTTAAGGCATCTATAACTTCCAAATCGACGGATGACAAGACTTACTTGATGTTGGATACTGTGAGCCATCCCTCAATAGCATTATTTGTTTTTGGCATTCCCTCCTTGACGTAGTCAAAACAGTTCCACATTTCGTGTTTGAATATAGGAGCACGCCTACGGTTACGTCTGTATGGTCGTCCAATCCAGGTATCTTAAAAATAATCGACCACTCCTTGAAGTTCAGCAGGAAAAATGTCGTTTTCTGTTAAAAATTCAAATGTTGCCACAACAATGCGTACCGGTAGTATAACGCCAACGCCGATAATACACGTGCTTTAAGAGCAAATTCCGCATTAGTGTCGTACTAGTCTTTGTCCACTTCCTTGTATTTTCTATAAAGGCTCTGACAAAATGAAAAAAAGCACCCACGAATTTTAGATCTTGGAAATTCTTGCTCAATTGCCTTAACCATCGCCAGTTTCAAAATCGATTATTATAGTCAAAGGCTGGAATGTAGGAATTTGTTCTTTTAAAGCCACAAGGAACTTCTTATAGGTTTCTTCAGTTTTGTTAGTAACAATGCGTATACAAGAGGCATAATTATACCCGATTTCACACCATGTATTGTATAGAGTTGACCAAAAATCGAGGGAACAGTTTTAAAGGTTCCGTCAGCATACCAGTGCTCTGATTGAAACTAAGATGTCGAGATTCTTTGTTGTCAAAAATCAATATCCGAGCATTCGTTGGACCTGAGTCATAGATAAGAAATGATTCCCTTTGTTTGTAGTTGTAAACTCTTCAGGGATCTAAACACAATTTCTTCTTTCCTTTTTCACTTTGTACAAAACTTAAATCCATCTTTATGGTTCGGAGTTTCTAACGAAAGTTATGGGAATACAAGGAAAACTAATGAAATAAACAAAAGTTCAGATAACGGTTTAGAAAATGGTTTAATGGTTAAGATAATGATACTTAGTTAATGTTTATTGGCTTTCGCGCAGTTGATAGTTCGGCTTTCGAGAAATCGGTCTTTCGAGCAATTGATAGTTCGGCTTCGAGCAATTGAGAGTTCGAGTAACAATTTTTCGAGCAATTGCTTTCGAGCATTTTGTTTTCGAGCAATTTACCGAATTCCGTTTCTGCAAGCCTCTATGCCCCTTTGTAGAGATTACTTGAGGTTTTTTGCAACGTACCTTAGGCCACTAGCTGCAACCCCTTCCATTCCTTTTTTTTACTGGACCTCTGTTCATTTTCTCTTTCTTTCATTTCCTTTCCTCTCTCTTCTGCACATTTCAGACCTTCTACTCCCGGTATCCTTTTCAACGCTGAATGAGTTCATAGGTCCCAGCGCTTGTCCTTTGCTACATAATATCTTCCATTGCCAATAATAGTTATTGTTTCCTTGGCGTTCCATTATCTACAGTAGTTATAACTCTTCATTACATGCCCTCTGGAAGTTTCTTATTCTCTGAAGTTGATGCTGATGTAAGCCTTATGTATCGGAGAAGTTCTTTTAATATCAAGATGGAATGCAATACAGAGCTTTTAGCTAGCGTTCGTTAGGGGAGCGTTGCATTCTTTTTTTAAAAAAAGAAGCCAAAATGCCAACCTGACAATCATTTTCCTTGGCCTTGATGGGCAAGTTACATAAGATGGAATGAGAAGAATTTGGCAATGAAGTAGACAGTATTATTAGACTGAGTGGGCCCCTTAAGGATTTCGGTCCGAAAGGTCAGATATAGAAAGATATAGTTTCAGAAGTTCATCTGATCTTGCCTAAGTCTGCGGTAGTAGGTTGTTGATCTCTGTACCGTTGGTTTGGGTATTTGCTTTCAGAAACTTCTTGACTTTAAATAGGTGGCAGATAAAAGTCCACTCTCGACATGGTTCGGAAGTCATGTTAAGCCGTTGGTCCCGTTGCTGAATAACCACTGGTTCCATGCAACGTAAAAACACAGTACAAACAAACAAACAAACAAACAAAACAACAAGGTGGCAAGTGGCTTTGGCAAGGTGAAGTCAGTTAACTTGGGATTCCCCCATTCCGACGAGTTCTCCATTTCTGTGATGATCAGCATGTAAATATTGTGTTAATTTGTTCATCGTAAACCCTGTTACTTTCATGCTTTTCATAAGCAGATCTATCAATTTGGAAAGAATGTCCACTGGCGTACTTTTACCTTTCAGTGGTCGAAATTTGCTTTGTAAATCTTGCTAGTCTTGGTTTCATCAGGGTTAAATTTAAAAATGAGCATTGCATTTATTGAAGTTAATTCATTAATAATTATCATTCTTGAGAAGGAATCGTAAGAAGTGTGGTTAGAAACACGAGGGAATCACGAAATCTATATATGTTTTGCGAATTTATCTAAACAACCATTCAAAACAAATTGATCTAAACAAGCACTCGAAACTCAGTCATTTTTAACCAAAAGAAATAATTTTGAATGTTATTGGAATGTTGCTTTACTATATTGGTCTAGTTACCACTGGGAAACCATTCATTTCATGAACTGCATTTGTTCTTTGTTGTCTATACAGCCATAGAAAAGATGGTTGTGTTTAGGGCAGTATTGCTTTTCATTTGATGCTCCATTGATCTGGAAAAAATGGTTGGCATTTTCATTTTTATTTCAGTCTTTTGGCTCTGTAATGATTTGGAAAAGGTGGTTGCTATTAGTACGTTTTTTGCCATTCAAGTCTTTATTTGTGAAGAAAACTTTGTATGCAGTCTTATTTTTCTTATCACCTCGTCATAAGTATTTATTATTCTTTTGTTAAGTCTCTTCTCTTTTGTTTTAACTGGTGTAAACAAATTTGAAACAAATTATGTGAGTTTTTATTCGTGTAAACAAAGATGGCTTTCCTTTGTGGAGTCTCGTATGTTGGCTTTGAAAAAGTGGTGGTCAGTTGGCCTTCGTTTGGATCTCTTGGAAGATGGTTCTTGTTTAAGGAATTTATCACACAGACGAACCTGAAGTGATTCGGTGGTCCACGTGTACCGGGGAATGTGACTTCGGTCCGATCTGGCTGCTCCGTTGGGGGAGGGAACCAGGAGTGGTCGGGGCAGTACCCATGCCCGTCTCCTCCTCTTTACCCGACTCAATCAGGGACAGGCGATGGGGCAGAGTCCATGGACACAGTGACCTTTCGTGTGACCTTGTCTGCTTTTGAAGGGGCTAGAAGCATGGCCACCGAGTTGGCCATGCTACAAGTGTCTCCTTTGTGCAATAGATTGGTGCTGAAATTGCATACCCAGACTTCAGGATGGCAGTTTCAGATTCTAATTATTAGTTTTTGTTACTTGAAAATTTTCATTTGAGAAGTCGTTCATTCCTGAATTCCATTAGATTTTTAAATGTACCTTCAAGTTACTGATGCTTTATTCACTTTCAAATTCCCTAAGTCCCAAGTAATTTTCATGTTGTTCAGGTCATAGTAATGTATATGTTGTTTGTAAAATTTTAATAAAAGTTTTAAAAAAGGAAGGAAAGGGGAAGCATTCAATGACCTAGTAACGTTGTTTATTCAGAAACAAAATAATTGCCCGAGATTTTGTTACTAGGCGGGACAGGGGAGGGGCCTTGGTGGGCTTTCCTTTTCCTTTTTCTTAAAGATAATAAATTGCACAGTCATGGCAAATCTGACAAAATTCTGGGTTGTAAGAGTACTACAAAAGCAAACGCATTTTGAGAAAACCGTAAGGTTCTTCTTTCAAGTGACACTTTTTCTTAAGTTACTGGTTTGGATGGAAGTAGTTCTCGTTTTCTTTAGTGATGAAAATTTTCCATTTTCTTTTCGGAGGTTTACACTAAGAACTGCAAATCCCTGTCTTAGTGCTGACGTGTTCACAGTTAACAATATTACTTACAAAATTCATCGCACTGAAACTTTTTTTATAACATTAAACCTTCTACAATAAAAGACTGTGTCGGATTTCAATAGTTTTACTTATCTTTTTTCAAAAGTTCCCATCGGCAAACTACACCTAGTGATTACTTGAAAAAAGATTTAAAGTAATAAACCATTGAAAGCATATATTAAACTGGCATGCCTCCTGTTATGGCTACTGGAAAAGTACATCGCAGGCAACTCTTTGTCACCATAACTACATTACATAATATAGTTACTTAGACCCTTCTGACACTTGTATTGACGTGGGAACATACATGACTCTTGCCGATTTGCATCAGTAATTGGACGAACTTCACGTTGGAAATTAACGACAATCGGGACGGAGAAAAGAAAATGGGATAATTTCATGTACCAGGCCCTTCTAGAGAGTTATGCTGTCAGCTGTAGGCTGTAGCTGGGGGAGGAATTGGGGTAGGGGTGTGAGGGTGGGGAGCCGGTTAAGGAGAACACTCTTGACTATGGACTTCAAAAAAAAAATTTTTATAGTCATTTGTTTTCACATAATTTCTAGTTTTCTTTGGTATTTTTTAGTCATCTGTTTTCCCATACTTTCTCTTTTTCTTTAAGGATTTATTTGTACCGTTTTGGCATGGTAAATAAAAGATAATTCATTACTCATTTTTATTTCCCAAGATAGACTGCGTGAATATATACTTTATACAATTTACATTCAAAAGTAATTTTGTAAACCAAGGACAAATACAGCAAGTGACAACTCTGGAAAATGTTCAGTTTGTAGTAATTCTGTTCTAACTTATCGTTGGCATTGCTTGATAAACAGTAGGCTACATAGCATTCAACGTGAAAAATACCTTTGCGGAAATCCATAGATTTTAATTTCCTTTAATGTCATGCAAAATCATTCTAATCAAATTTTTACGGTGCAAATAATTACTCAATTTTTTATATATGCAAACAATGTAACAAAGCAATGATAAAAAATCACTCCTGTAGTAATTCCTTGTTCAGTGCACGTTCCAAAATCATCTATTAATACATGCAATGAGATAATAGAAACTAGTGCGTCAAGACCCACAAAAGTTTTAGATACGAGGTTCGAAAGAGGTGCCAGTGACTTTCATCACAAAATTTGGTAATCAGAAATTTAACTGTAAAGAACGTACCTAAACTACACTGCTATTATGGTATACAGCCTACGAAAGAAACTGCATTGCTTTCAAAATTAGCATGTTAAGAATTTCATTGAGCATTTACTGTAAATTCTCTAACGCAATAGCGAGAATCACCACATTTCTTTAGAGTAAAATCTAAACGAGAATTTAATTCATATCCCCATGAATCAACTACCTATTGCCAACGATCATGATTGATCTTTCAAAGTTAAATTGACTTTCAGCCAATCTAAGATTAATGAATTTGCATATGAAAGGTTGCTTGGTTCAAAATATTAGTTTAAAATTTTTTTATTATTTTGTGCAGATAAGCAATGGGAGAAACCCCTGGGTAGAGTGCTAATCTGGCACATCAAAAAATAAAATTCACGTTTAGCAAAAACTTCTCAATCTGCATATAAAGGGAAAAAAAACACCTCTGTTAACAAGGCCAACCCACCCCCACAAAAAAAAATCTATAGCGCCTTCGTATAAATGCAACGCTAGAAATGCTTAAACCACGAATTTATGTATAAAAACATAGCTAAGCTAACAGCAACTTCAGAGTCCCTTTCGAAAACTATATTTACCATTCATACCGTTTTATAAAAGGTGTTAGCATAAATTAGACTGTTCAAAGTTTCTAGAAGAATTTACTGGGAGCGTTCAACCTCTGACGTACGAAACAAGCGATTAACAAAAACTTACTCTAATGAAAGCACTGGACGCTCGACAGAGCCAATAGTGCAGTGGAAAAACTAATCAAGCGAAATGTTTTATTGAATGAAAGGAAAAGATTTAAAACGCAATGGCAATGACAAGGTAACTAATGAACTCAAGAGACCCCATGATTTTAAAAGAATAAGGGGTTAAGGCCAAGTGTCAAAACAGATGAGATTTGTAAATTACTATTTACAATAGAGAGAAAAGTAGGGACTAAAGCAGAAATTGCAAGTTCCGGTTAAAAGATTTAGGCGGACGGAAGGGAAGTAAGGACAAAGTCATGTGAATACACGAGATTGAAACTGGAGGATTTATTATGGGGGAGATGTAGAGAGCGTTGTTAGTAAAATGAAACGAGAATTGAAAAAGAGGATTGAAGGGAAAAGAGCTTTGGAAAATATAATCAAAATAATTACAAAGACGGCTTATAGTCTCGCAAGAGGAGACAGGGGTAAGGGAATAAAAAGATAACGAATGAAAGACTAAAAGCAAAAGAGGATTGCAAAGGATCCAAAGGAAGAATAACCAAAGAATCGAGCAAGACAAAAGTTAAGTCAAAACCTACAAAAATGGAAGCAATAGATGCACCTAGTGCCATTAGCTTAGGCACTGCAGTCAAGCCGGGTGAAGCAGTGTACTCTTGCAAATACAAGATTTCATCAGCAACAATCTACACCTATGAAGCCTCCAGCTTGGGAGCGTGCAGTCAAGCCCCTTCCACACAAGTGGCAAAGACACGACGGGCACTAGATTTGCCCGTAATTCTCTCGCTTTTAAACAGTGTTACCAGGTGAAACAGTCCAAGGCAGGCAGTAGTCACAGGTAGGCGAACCTATGGAATTGGACACACTCGTGATCGCCATCCATTTGCGAAATTGGTAAGTGTGTGCCCGTTGCATTTGCCCCTAGTGTGGAAGGGGCATAAAGGGAGGGTTTCAAGATAAAAGTCGGAATAAAAAAAAATCTAAGGACGAAATAGGTCTTCAAAAAAGAAAAAAACGTAAAGTTCCATCCATTTTGACCTAATACGACCAACAGCTTGCAGGCGAGCGAGGTTAAATTATTGCAATCTCTGCTTTTAAGTGTATGGGCCAACAACCAAGACCCACACGTTTTAAAAATTTAGATTATTCAAAATTGTTAGGAACAGCAATATAGGAATTGACAGAAAAGCAGACAAAACATTGTTCACGATGCATATCTAACCAAATTGGCTAGGTCTAGTTGTAAGCTGTCATGTTTTATGCCAATGCAAGTTCATATTACAAAAGGAGTGACTAGATATAAAACTAACAGTTCTGACAAGTAATTACACCTCAGAATTTAAAAATTTGAAATCTCAGCGAATTCTGAAAAATTATGACAATGGGAGTAGTGCTTCATTTAACCAATGACATTGTCTTAGTTGTGCTTCCTGTAAAGCTGTCATCTCTCCTACTTCAGCAACTTAGCGAAAATCTGGTTGCTTGAACATTCTTGAAAGGCCAATTTCATACTAATGCTAAAGTCCAGTTGCATTTAATGCCACTCCTGCCCATCCTGTAAGAGAAAAATTTCCATGTAATCTTAATTTCATCAACCCAATAAATTGTAAATACATGGTAAACTACAAAACTAAATCATGCCTATAAACTATCACAAAGCAATTTCATATTACTACAAAGTTAAGTAAGTTCTTAGTTTTACCTGACCACTGAGCTGATTAACAGCTCTCATAGGGCTGGCCCGAAGGATTAGATATTTTGACGTGGCTAGGAACCAATTGGTCACCTAGCAACGGGACCTACAGCTTATTGTGGGATCCGAACCACATATCGAGAAATTAATTTCCTCTCCAGAAATAAATTCCTGTGATTCCGCGTTGGCAGAGCCGAGAATCTTACTTATGGCCACCGGATTGGCAGCCGAGCGCGAAAACCACTTTCAACGAGTAACAATTACTACTACAAATTAAGGAATTAAGTTGAAATGTTCTGATGAAAAATTTGTAAATTGAAAAAACCAAAATCATAATTCCGAATTGTATTCCTCAATGTTCAAGTTAGAAATAGAATAGCGGGAGGGGTGCAAGTGCCGTTGAAGAAACAAAGGAGATGGAAGATAACTTCTAATGACCCAAGTACCGATCTGGGTGTTAGGAAACTCCACATTCAACTAGCAGTTGAGTCACCCTCCTCGATCTTCTAACTTGCAATGCTGCCACTGCATTTATCCTGAGTTCAACTGCCTGTGCTGCACAGGTCTGCTATCGGAGGAAGGGGAGGAGAAGAGAGGGGGGAAAGAGGGGAGAAAAGAGGGAGGAGGAGAAGAGGGGGGAGGACCTCACAGACCATACAGACCTTACATCTTGTTCGGGTTGCCCCAGGTCCCTCAGTGTGAGGCACCTCTAGATTAGTCTACCAGAGAATTGCTAATGCATATTCCGGTATATTTTACATCTTCCAATCTTGGATGGTCTGGGATGCAGCTTAGGTGTTTGTCGAGCTTATTCTTAAAACACATCTACGCTCACTCCTGATATATTCCTCAGATGAGCTGGCAACGCATTGTCGATGCTGGTGCGTAGTGGATTAAAGTCCTGCGTGCTTTCCTTAGTTTTCCTGGTATAGTTTTGGGCACTATTAATCTACCTCTGCTTGCTATTTGATATTTTCAGCTCCAAGATGTTATCGACAATTAATTCTGTTTCCATGCCTGAATTATGTAGAGTTCTCTTCTCCTTTCTTGACTATAATTTTAAAAATTGTAGTCTTTCCCAGTAGTCAAGATCCTCAACTACTTCTATTCTAGCTGTAAAGGACCTTTGTACACTTTGTGCAATATCCTTTTGGTAGTGTGGGTACCATATATTGCAATATTCAAGTGGACCACGAACATATGTTTTATAAAGCATAATCGTGTGTTCAAGCTTTTCTTGTTTTGAAGTGCCCTAACAACATTCCCATTTTTGCTTTGCATTTTGCCAATAGAATTGCTATTTGATCATTGCATAACATGTTCCTATTCAACATCACACCAAGGTCTTTAACGGCTTCCTTATTAGTGATTGTCTCGTTATTAGGTCCCCTATATGCATATAGCTTTCCTTCTCTATCTCCATAATATATTTATTCAAATTTATCAAGAGTTAAAAGAGGAGAAGAGGGGGGAGGAGAAGAGGGGGGAGGAGAAGACACGGGGGAGAAGAGACCGAGGGGGAAGGGAGAGAAGAGACGGGGGAGAAGAGACCGAGGGGGAGAAGAGAAGAGAGAGAAGAGAAGAGAAGCGAAGAGAAGAGAAGGCGAGGGGGACCGGAGGGGAGGGGGAGAGAAGAGAAGAGATGAGGCCGAGGGGGAGGGGGAGAGGAGAAGAGAAGAGAAGAGACCGAGGGGGAGGGGGAGGGAGAGAAGAGAAGAGAAGAGACCGAGGGGGAGGGAGATAGGAGAAGACCTTACCTTACAGACCTTACATTTTGTTCGGGTTGCCCCAGGTCCCTCAGTGTGAGGAACCTCTAATGTCTACCAGATAGTTGCTAGTACATCTTCCGGTATATTTTGCATCTTCCAATCTTGGATGGTCTGGGATGCAGTTTAGATATTTGTCGAGCTTATTCTTAAACACATCTACGCTCACTCCTGATATATTCCTCAGATGAGCTGGCAACGCATTGAATAGACGCTGCATTATCGATGCTGGTGCGTAGTGGATTAATGTCCTGTGTGCGTTCCTTATTTTTCCTGGTATAGTTTTGGGCACTATTAATCTACCTCTGCTTGCTCTTTCTGATATTTTTAGTTCCATGATGTTTTCTGCTATTCCTTCTATCTGTTTCCATGCCTGAATTATCATGTAGCGTTCTCTTCTCCTTTCTAGACTATATAATTTTAAGGATTGTAGTCTTTCCCAGTAGTCAAGGTCCTTAACTTCTTCTATTCTAGCTGTAAAGGACCTTTGTACACTCTCTATTTGTGCAATATCCTTTGATAGTGTGGGTTACCATATCATATTGCAATATTCAAGTGGACTACGAACATATGTTTTATAAAGCATAATCATGTGTTCAGCTTTTCTTGTTTTGAAGTGCCTTAACAACATTCCCATTTTTGCTTTACATTTTGCCAATAGAATTGCTATTTGATCATTGCATAACATGTTCCTATTCATCATCACACCAAGGTCTTTACTGCTTCCTTAGGTTGTGATTGTCTCATTATTAGGTCCCCTATATGCATATAGCTTTCCTTCTCTGTCTCATAATTTATTGATTCAAATTTATCAGAGTTAAATACCATCTATTTACCTCTACCCAATCTATACTTTGTTAAGGTCTCTTTGTAGAGCGTTCCTATCTTCTTCACAAGTAATTTCTCTACTTATTCTTGTGTCATCGGCAAAAACTACTCACTACCGAATCTTAACAATTACTGTCTATGTCTTCAATCATAAAACAAACAGTATTGCAGCTAACACCGTACCTTGTGGCACCACCGGATATTACCTTGGTTTCATCCGATTTCTCATCGTTTGCAATAACTATCTGTTTTCTGTTGTGTAAAAATTCTTTCAACATCTTCCTACTTTATCCACGATATTGTGTTTTCTAATTTTCTTCGCTAATATATTATGGTCTACCTTTTCAAAAGCTTTTGCAAAGTCTAGATAAACCACATCTGTTTCATTTCCGCTTTTCATATTTTTGAATATGTTCTCACGGTGGACTAACAGTTGGGTTTGTGTACTTTTTCCGGGTACGAAACCATGTTGTCCTATATTAAACAAATTATTTTTTGTTTTATTAAATGTTTCATAATATTTTTCTTCATACCCTTTCATACACTTTCATAATATGTGATGTTAGACTCAGGCCTATAATTACTTGCCTCTAGTCTTGATCCACTTTTGAAAGTAGGGGTTAATATATGCTAATTTGTGCGTCATCATAAATCTTGCCTGTATCTACACTTTGTCTTAATAATATTGCAAGTGGCTTTGCGATAGAATGAACTACTTTCTTTAACAAAATAGCAGGAACTCCATCAGGCCCTGCTGCAGCTCCATTTTTAATTTCAGTAATAGCCTGCACAATATCAGCTTCATTAATATCTATGTGAGCTAAATATTCACTATTTTCGTCCCTTACTTCTATATCATTATCTTCATTATCTATTCTAGGGGTGAATTCTCTCTTATATCGTTCTAACCAATATGTTGCAAATTTCCTTTTTTCATTCGTTAATTCCCTCTTCAATTCTTAGAGGGCCTATTTCTATTCTTCTTTTATTCATCTTTTTCGCGTATGAGGATATAGTTTTAGGGGTTTTTGCTCGATATTTATTAGGGTTTTTTCTTCCAAGTCCCGTTTTTAATTTTCTTTTGATTGTATAATCTTTTGTTCTGCATTTTCTATCTTACTTTTTAGTTCTATAACTTTCCATGCATTTTTTTCTTTTGCAAGACCTTTTTTCCACTTTCTGATTTTCTGGAACAAGATCCTTCTGTCTCTTGGTATGCATGACTGATGTTTACTTTTCTTCTTCGGTATATATTTATCTACTATTTTCTCTAATATATAATATCTCCGTATTTACCCTTATGTCATCACTTACAAAAATGTTATCCCAATCTTTGTTTAATTCTTCATTTAATTCTGACCCATTTTATATTTTTACTATAGAAGTTGTATTTTCCATATCCTTCCCTTTTACTTTTTCATTTTTTTCTTGCTTATCTCTGTTTTCACTTGCTTTGGAATAGACTGTTAATTCTATGACATTATGGTCTGAAATACTCGCATTATAAACTATTATTTCTTTAACATAATTCGTCTCTTTCACAAATACTAGGTCTAAAGTATTTTCCTTTCTTGTTGGCAGGTGATTTATTTGTTGAATGTTGTATTCTAGTAGCATATCTAATAGCTTTTCGAATTGCCTCTTATCTACTGCAAATACTATTATCCTCTTTTTTATATGTATAAGTACAACCAAAATCTCCTATTCGTTCTTTCCAGTCTACGAAAGGAAAGTTGAAGTCTCCAGATAGGAGAATAGTGCAGCCCTTGTGATTTCTACATATATCATCCAATTTTTTTATTATCAAGTCAAACTCTTTAGTATTAGGAGGTCTATATATTACTATGTTCATTAATTTTTCAGATTCAAATTCTACCGCTATTAGTTCACATTCTGAGTTACTATACTTCTCATATTTTTCCTTGTTTTTTGTCTTTCCCATATATTGCGGTTCCCCCTTGATTCCTATTTTTTCTATCTGATCTGTAAGTTTGGAACCCTTTTATTTGATCATCATTCCCAGTCTCTTGGGAATACCAGGTTTCACTTCTATTCATTATATCTATTTTCTTTTCAATTTGGGTTAGTTCTTCTAAGTACTCTTATTTTTCTTTTTGAGTTACTAATAATATAAACCCTGCGCATTCATCACTAGATGGTTTGCGTGTTTTCTCCTTCATTTAATATTGGTAATAATAAGGATTTTCCCATGTCTCTTCCCTGTTCTGGTATGTTTTTCTTTTTTTCCTTTCCAGAAATTCTGACATTAAAAAATCCAACTTTTCCATAATATTTGATCTTCCTTCATCATAATTATTCATTTTGTGTCTGAATCTGCAATTTTCTCCGTATCTGCAATATCCTCTTGCATAATAAATACAGTTATTATCTCTTGAGTAGAATCTTGGAGCTGATGCTTTGAAATTTTTTGCTGACATCTCTGCATATCTCGTTGATGGCTTGCTTTTTTCTTTTACCTGATATTCTTTATTCCTCTCTTTATTGTTTCTTTCTTATTTTGGATTTTATTACTTAATTGATTATTTATTTGATTATGAATCATGGCCTACAGGGTGCATATATTACATTTTTTGTCGAACTTACATCCTTTTCCTTCTTTTAGGTTTTTGCATATTTTTGGATGCAGATCTCTGCAATCATCCCTCATAGCCATCTAGGTATGCACATTTACCATATATTTTCATAGTTGTGACATACCTTAGGAGAAAAAAGAGAGAAAGATAAGAGACCGAGGGGTGGGAGGGTATCAGGGAGAATAGAAGAGAAGAGACCGGGGGAGGGGAAGGGTGGTGGGTAGAAGAGGAATATAAGGAGAAATAATAAAGAGACCGAGGGGCTGAGGGCGAGAGGAGAGGAGAAGAGAAGAGAAATAGAAGAGAACCGAGGGGCAGGGAGAAGAAGAAAGAAGAAAGAGGACCGAGGAGGATGGGAGAAAGGTAGTATGGAAAGAAGAAGAATAGAAGAGACAGAGGAGGAGGGAGAGAGGAGGAGGGAGAGAGGAATAGAAGAGAGATGGGGAGAAGAGAGGGAAGCGAGGGGGAGGGAGAGAGAGAGAGAAGAGACTGAGGACGGGGGGGTGGGAGAGGAGAAGAGAAGAGACTGAGGAGGGGGGGAGAGAGAAGAAGAAGACTGAGGAGGGGGGGAGGGGGGGATAGGAGGAGAGAGGTACTTGAGAGGGGGGGAGGAGCGGAGAAGAGAGGAACTGAGGGAGGGGGGGGGAGAGGAGAGAGAGAAGAGAAGGAGGAGGGGGGAGGGAGGGGGGGAGAGGAGAAGAGAAGAGACGGAGGAGGGCGGGAGGAGAGAAGAGACGGAGGCGGGGGGGAGAAGAGAGTGAGGAGTAACAGGGTTAATTCTATTCACCTTCTGAACATTGTGCGCAGTCCAGTTCCCTTAGGGTATTAAATGCAAAATTGCCTTTACTAATCCCCCATTGTGAACCATCTTTGGAATTTGGTCAAGAATTTTCGCAAAAAAGATGCTCCAGTTTAAAATTTACGCTTCAGAGTATCAGCTTATGTCACACGTGTGAACATTAGAAATGAGAATTTCATGCATGGCAGAAATTAACCTGATATCTGGATGGATTATGAAATTAGGGACAAGCCCCAATCACTGACACCTATTTTGGTCATTCAGCTCCTAACCTGATATTTGGGATTTAATTGAAAATTACTTACGATTAAAATCCTTGCAGTTATTAACGTAGTTTTTTTTAGTCAGCTAGGAAAATTAAATCTAAAGTTCATTAAACTTTGTTTGATCAATGAAAGTCAATTCCATTACCTTTGTGGGGGGGTGGGGGGGAGTGGGGGGGGGGGGGAGGGAAATCCACTTTTACTGTCACTTGCCATTTTCACCACAATAATGATGTAATAATGAACAAAATGTTCAGTCTTTTTACTTTCAGGAAAAAAAAAAACCAGCAACAACAACATTACAGAAGAGATCATGTCCCCTTAATTAAAAGTCTAAAGAATTACAGTTTAGAACATCCTATGAATAGAGCATGAAACTAACCTTGTACAAATCCTAAAAATTTAATGTCTATTAGATATTTAGAATACCAAATATAAAAAAAACTTTAATGCATTGATGTTACATCCATGACACTTCCAAATTATTTGTCATCGACTATCCCTGGATCTTATTTCCTCAGAGAGGCTGGTAAAAATTGTTATTGCCTTTGACACCTTATAATGTAGTCGCAGAAAATACCATCTACCAAGGTTCTGTAAAATTTTAATTCTGAATGCTGACCACTTTTCAACTATTGTCTAATTCCTCTCTATTTTATAAACTTATTTCCCGAAATTCAATAACCAAATCTGATATTTTACTATCTTCCTTCAACTGTTCTTATGCCTTACCTTCTGCATCTCCAGTCCTTATCAGATTGCATTGTCAAGTCGCATCATGACCATCACAAGGATTCATTGGATGTCTACCACTCCGAAGAACCTTCCTGCAAAATTTGAAGAATTCAGTTAATCGTAAATACGTTACACTATAAAAGCTTTATTTTTCCAAAGGAAAATGTAGACAGCAATAAAGTTCATTAAATACTTAACATTTCAGTATCACCACTGAACTCTTCAACTGGAGCTAAAGTCAACATACTTTACATCCAGCTCACATTAACTAGATAAGAATATACGATACAAAGTTCATTTTGTCACTCAATCTGACAACTTTAAAACAATATTCCTCAACAAAATGCAATTAATCTAGCTTCCCCTTTAATACCACAACAGTTATCCAAGATTAACTTTTAGAGACTTTCCAATTAAAGACTAATGGTAATTAAATTATTTACGAGTAAGTATAGTTGAACTGAATTTTCCATCCATCTTTTATACCAGCATTCCTATAAAAAATAACTAGGCAGTTTAGAGATTATGTACTTCAAATATTGCCGATTTTTTTCTGGAACGTGCTTTAGGTTGTTTGGAATTTCTACTAATGATAAGAGGTCTGACATTGCGTAACCAAAATAGTAAGTTTTTGACAATTAAATTTAGATTTGGTCTGCTTCCGCAAAGCCGCGGCTAAGTGTCTTCGCACAATTATATTTTACCAATTTTCTTTCAGAGCTGATGTTGAGTGTCAACACAAAAGGATATTTTGCCAGTTTTCTTTCATATTAAAGATAAAAAAAGTGAGGCAATCTAACGAGAAATCTAGTAATAACACTTTCAGTACGAAAGCATTTCACAAAGCATGACTTATATTTTTAAGTTGAAAACTTGCAAGAAAAAATACTATGAATTCTAATTCGATTAATCCCTTTCAGTAAACACATCCACCAAGTCACTAAATTTGTCAATATGTAATCATTCAACATTACCAGCATCAGTAGATACTTTTAACAAATTTGCCTTCTCTAAGTAGCAACTTCATTTGTAGGATACGGCAAGTTAATCAGGAGAAATCTATAAAAATTTCATTGGCTTAATTTGCAGAGCATTTTCATATTCGTGCCTACGACGAACAGAACATTGCACAACTAGTTATAAATTCCATTAAAATATTGATCAGAATATTGTAAACTGAAACCGAAATACATTGCTTCAGATTTGTAAATATTTTAGATCAGCTTTTCCTTAAGATTAACTACACAGTCTCTCGTAAAAGTATAATAAAATAGCACTTAAGTCCTACGAACAGCTGAAGAATTAAACTAGCAGCTACTCTGTTAGGGATTAGAAGTGTGATAAACAAACCGTAACCCAAAGACCTGCCACTTCAGGAAAATTACTTCAGTTGAAAATGTGACATTCCTTGGTCAATTTCACTGTGAATTCCATATTCTTTACTGTACTCGAGAATAATTCTAGAAATTTAAGACTTAAAGAATTAGTTTATTTTGACAAAGTTAAAAGGTGTGAGACCTGGATACTTTAACAGCAAGGAATTTTGGAGAATATTTGACAGGAATTGGCAACATGGGAATGCGATTAAAACACCAGCTGTCATAGCAAGAAAATTACTAGATGCAGGTTATTGAAGAGGCAAGATAATGTTGCCCTTTCTGCATCTGTACAACCCTCGCTCAGTTAACACCCCCAACGAGCATTAATAAAAACTGATAAATTTGGGCAATTCTCAAAAATCCTCTTAGGGCGTAACTATCATTCTATTAGCATCCTTTTTGAATAAGGGTGGGTAGGAGGTGGGGCGAGCGGTGTGAGAGCAGGCCTGGTAGTTTGGTAGCTCTAATTGTAGACTAGAACACTAATTACAACAACTAAACCTACCAGATTTGAATTTTATTAATATTTTCAAAACAATTAAGAACATTCAAAATACAAACTATCGCCAATTGCCTACGAAATTCTAGGTCTTCAGACAAAACCTAATTATGAAACCTTTCAGTACAAATAAAATGAGAGAAATGGAGAGCTTCGGATCACAACAGTATTTTCCTTTACCAAAATAGAAAACTATTTACAACCAAAGTCTCTGCTTAGAGAGGCTTACGCTATTTAGCACGATGCCTCGAAACACCAGAATATGAAAACTGGCTCTGCAGCTACGGAAACGCCTGTCACGCAAACCGCAAGGTTATAATAAGGGGTTTTCAAAAATATCATAAAACGCTCTCCCAAAACGCATGATTTAGAAAAATTAAATTCTTCAGGAATCATGTTTAACTTCGCTAATGCTTATCGATAAAAAGCCCAAGGAAACTTATTTTATATATAAATTAAGCAAGTTAACGCCATACTTCTATTCGAGGATGAGAAGTTAACTGCTACTATTTCTGATTAACAATATTTTTCAGATTTTGAAAATAGTTCGGCATTCCGTTACCGTAACTGAAGCTTGTACCTTTTAGGAATATTTAAAAACGCCATTCAATGTTTAAGAAGCCAACGCTTCATATAACCATTTCTGAAAACTGGTATTCTGGCTTTTACACTAGGCAAATTTGATAAGTTGATAGTTAAAACTGCTTTGAACATCTTTATGAGCCACTGGAGCAGTAGGAGAGAATTATTTATTTTTCCGTAATATCCACTAATCTGTTGCTGCCAAGACCAGACGTCTTGTATCAAAAATTAAAAAATCTACAATTAAGGCATCCCTAGCTCCTAAACTCACCACAAAAACATTGCCCAGATAATGTTTGACATATCTAGGATATTTGAAAATCAACAAAATTCGCAAAATTATTAACCAAAAAAAGGCTTCCGATCATTTTACCATGAAATTTATTTAACTATTGCATGGTATATTCTCGAAATGATTAAAAATACTATTATTCTTTTGCAATTTATTATGAGGGCATAAGCCAACTATTCCTATGAGGCAAGAGTACTACTGCAAAACTAGACTTTCGCATGTAAATTTAGGAATGAATACAGCTACAGAAAATAGAAAAAGGAATTATGGTCCACAAAATCAGAACAGTTACTTCGAAAAGCATTCTTAAAGTCTTGCTTCAAAGATTCAGTAAGGAGTGACGACAAAATACTACCTCAACTGCAATGCTATTTGATCAGATTAACGGTTCACTCCAGAGAAATAATTACCGAAGTACTAGTAATTTCCACAAAATTTATGACAGTCTCCAAGGCTTTAAGGTTATTTAGCAATAACTAAAATTTTGTAACAGCGGTAATTCTAAACCAGCATTCCGCGGTAAAGTAGGCTATGGCAGTTGACCTTTTCCTTTGTTATTTTACCTGCTGAACAAGAATTTAAAGTAATATTTATTCGGTCGACTGTAATTAAACCGTAATTTACCTCTGAAGACTACATGACAGTACAAGGGGTCCGATGTACCAAGTTCAAAGGTAAATAACAGATAGTTACAGTCGACCGGAAAAAAATATTCCTTAAACTCTTGTAAAGTAAGCAAAATAACATAGGAAAACGTCAATTGCCATAGTCTACTTCGACTGAACAATCTTCCGAAGTGTTGGCTTTGGGGACATGAAACTTAAACAAACCGCCATATTTGAATGCGGTAGGGGTGGGGATACGAGACTAACAGGGAGCCTTATGTCCGGTAAAGGGGTGGGGGGAGGGTACCGGAAGAGGAAGGCAGAGGTACGAGTTGGTAAAGCCACGCTGGGATATGCTGGTAAATAATTCCCACTAAATATCACAGACATCAAAAGCACTAAACCTTTGGAACACTAAAACACAATATAACAAAGTACATAAAGATTAGGAACCTTACCTTAGAGGGGTGGAGGATAGAGTTCAGCAGCCGCTTTCATGAAGGCATGGAACCTCGTCTTCGGGTCGTGGAAGTGGATTTTAAAGTAGGCCACTGCCGTGATCTTGACAGTATATTACCAACCTTTCATACTGCCCTGAGTAATGGGCTGAAATGTCCTTATAACTAACGAAACAGTTAACACATGTACGGGGCAGAGTCGAGTTAGTAATGAGGCCCGGAGGAGGTGGAGGTGGAGGTGCCAGGGAGTGCTTCCGCCATCTGGCTGGTTGTGGTTGACACTGGCAACTGGCAAGTTTGTCAGTCAGGAGGAAGGAAGCGGGGTGGGGGGGCTGGAGACCACGAAACAATAGGGAGGATGGGATGGGGTGGGGGTTAAATATTCACGTTTGTGAAAAAAACACAAACACTATTGTAATGGGTGGACAACATAGGAAATGAGGGAGGCCTGTTTGGGGGTAATTGAGCCTACCAAATGTTGAGTGAAATCGTACAAACATTGGTTCTTTTATGTTTATGAAACCAAAGTTATCGTGTATTATTATTAAAGTAAAAAATATTGCAATGAAACCTTACAGTAGGGACACATATTTTACATAAGAGCTAATAATCCATGCATACATGAAAATATATATTATATATCTATACACGGTTTTTTACATCTGGTATTCACACATCTGGTACTTAAGTATAAATTATCAAGTACAAGTCTAAGATTATTTTAGTGAATAATGAATAGAATATTATCAAGTTTCAAGGATCAGAGTGGCCACTTCAGGGGGTGATTGAACATAAGAAATGTTGAGGACAATTGTAAAATTTGTGTAACCTAAACAGTGGGCTCACCCCATCCCCATAGCCCCCCTTAAAGGAAGGCAATCTTAGAAGTGTAACATATAGGTTAGGATCGTAACCAACCTAACCTAACCTTGTAGAACATGTTGCCTGACCGGGGGGGCTCCCCCCCTTAAAGGAAGGTAATCTTATAAGTGTAACATAGGTTGGGATCGTAACCTAACCAACCTAACCTAACCTAAAAACATGTTGCCTGACCGGGGGAGCTCCACCCCCTGTACCCCCCCTTAAAGCAAGGTAATCTTAGAAGTGTAACATAGGTTAGGATCGTAACCTAACCAACCTAACCTAGTAGAACATGTTGCCTGATGCCTGACCGTACACCCCTTAAGGAAGGTAATCTTAGAAGTGTAACATATAGGTTAGGATTGTAACCTAACCACCTAACCTAACCTAACCTAAACCTAACCTAACCTAGTAGAACATGTTGCTTGATGGGGGGGGGGGGGGGGCGTACCCCGCCTTAAAGGAAGGTAATCTTAGAAGTGTAACAGAGGTTAGGATGTAACCTAACCAACCTAACCTAATAGAACAAGAATTTGCTATGGGTCAGACAGGCATGTAAAGGGGAATATAGAAAAAAGAAGGGAGAAAAAATGCATGTGTAAATTGGAATGTCTAAAATGAAAAGATGTAATACCAATTTCACGAAAAATGTAATACCATCAATTTCAAAAAATTTAATACCATCAATTTCACGTCATTGACAGAAAGGTCTCGAAACGTCCTAAAACCGCCTTCTAGTCCCGCCCCTCAGGAGACTTTCAGTGGCCTGCCCTCAATTGTAACGTAATATTGTAAGATATATAAGGCAACATTATGAAGTGAGAACAAGTCAGTGCACATATTAAACAATACTATGATAAACGGAGCAGAAATAAAAGCTTGAAATAATATTACACAATTACAAAACAAATGAGGAAAAGGAATATATGTAACAATGCATGAATCCTCCCCAAAAACCTCCTATCGCAACGTAGGGTTAATAATGCAACATGATTGGTTGAATACATGTAATCCCCTACAATACCCTCATCATTTATCTCCTTAGGAACTTAGTGTCCGAACTAAAAGTTCCCTTATACCTCTTCGCATGCGCAGTAGGATTGGCGCATGTGTAGTAGGATTCGGCGTCGTAATAGCAGTAGCAATAAGTGATTTTGGCTATGTAACAGCTCCATTATTGGTTTACTTATCGCTTTATTTAAGCTTGTATTTCGTGTTTCAAATGTCATAAGAGGAAATGACACTAACACTACAAAACCTTCCCCCAAGTGTTTCACCCCACCCAAAACCCCGCATTCCCATCGGTCCCCCTTACCGTAGAATAGAGTTCAAAGGTAAATTCTTGTTCAGGAGGTAAAACTATAGAAAAACGTCAAC
>NC_087207.1:2880298-2885298 GCF_015104395.2 Macrobrachium nipponense | reverse complement strand
CGTTTTCTGATATTAAATTGATCCCCTTTAACGTAAGTAACATGTAAAATGAAAGTAACTGATGTAAATTATTGATTTAACAATTACTGTGGGAAGACTCAGAAATGAAGATGTTAGTTATGATTATGTATACTGACTAAAAATTTCTTCTCTGCTAACCAATCTTCTTTAGCTCTATCCGTTTTGCATTAAAGATAAACTGGGAACCAAAAAGGTTTCAAAACTAAGATTTGAAAAGATTATAGGCTAAAAAAAAAAAAAAAATGCGAGGATATATGAAGGTAAGTCGAAATGAAACATCGTCAATCAATTTTGAGAAATAATATGAAAATAGAGAGAAAATGGACAATATTGTTGTTACAAAAAAAAGACAGAAATTGAAGATGAGCTGAGGCGTTAATAACTCATGCTTAGGAAAAGTTAAAGGGACATAGAAATTGTAGTTAATTATTCTCAAAAGAGTTCAAAGAACTAGTTATGCTTCATACGACAAATTGAAAGTTATGAAGTTAATTGCGATTTGCAGTTTGAAATTCCCTTCAGGTACTGTCAGGTGCGAATGGACGAGACAAAGAGCCCAGAGAGTTATGCCTTTTTACGGACGAGGCCCAGAGAGTAGCCTTTTCATGCAGTTATCAGTACTATCCTCATTCTCCTATTGTTAATTGAAAGCTTTGATTAATTTCAATAATCTTCTAATCAACCTCATAATCACATGAGTCAATAAAATGGGAAAGTAAATCCACAGTAGTATGTATGTTTGATTTTGTTATCTAAAATATATAAAGCAGAAAGCTTTCGCAAATTGACAAGGAGGACCGTGCAGGTCATCGAAAGCTTTCTGTTTTATACATTTTCAATAACAAAATCAAACAGACATACTACTGTGTGATTTACTTTTCCAATAAAGATTCTGTCTGAATTTTAAAATTTAAAAGAATTTTTGGATCTTTCCTATATAGTGAGTCCCAGAAAAATTCGGGAGTCTTTCTCTATTGACTCATATTCTTTGGGTCATTATCTTTATATTTACAGTCTTAGTTTACATTTTTACGGTCATCCCTAACGGGCTTTTACTAAACACGCCGCAAAGGTGGATACATACCGGGTTTAAAACCCTGTTTGGGGTCACTATCTAGGAAAGATGCGATTCTTAATTTATTGTTGGTTATTGTGTGAAAAGGCGGTGAAATGTTCAAAATAAGTTTTAATTCAAATGTCTCCCGACATTGTGAATTCAGCATCGAATATTCAAGGATTTTTAATTCAAATGTCCCCTGGTATTATGAATTCAGCATTGAATACTCAAAGATTCATTTATGTTTAAGAAAATACTTCGTCGAACGGACTAATGATGATATGTAAAGAAAACATTCATCAAATACTTGTTTTAACATTCCTCTGTAGTGGATATTCGGAATATACCCGTCTAGAGAATATTTGATTTAGATCCTTTTAATTCCTTCCTTAGAAAGTATTTTTCTTGCATTTTCAGCCATTTTTACGC
Source organism: Macrobrachium nipponense (assembly GCF_015104395.2). Lineage (NCBI taxonomy): Eukaryota > Metazoa > Arthropoda > Malacostraca > Decapoda > Palaemonidae > Macrobrachium > Macrobrachium nipponense. The sequence goes on along the minus strand of NC_087207.1, from coordinate 2,883,791 downwards.
AAAACAGACGCTCACGACTTATTTTCCATCAGTACTTTTCCATATTCAAAGGATTTAGTTAACGGAAACATTGCAAAATATTAATACAGAATAAAACTCATTTAATGAACGACCTGCAACTTACTGAATGTTACTTTCTTTTTTCATTTCCTGGTTAAATAACGGAATACTTTTATTAATCATTTAGAGCATCGAATAAGTTCTCAGTTCTTTGTAAACGTAGCAATTAAAAAAATTCTGAGATACTGACATATCCTCTGTCATTTATAGAAAAAAACTACAAGTGTCACTGAATGCAATTATATTGCTCTTGAAGCAGCTAGAGCATATTTGGTTTATGGTAGATGCGTTTAATATTCTTCGTTAATAAACCAGGGTGTTTGAATCTCTTCTTTTCCAGGGAGAGAGAGAGAGAGAGAGAGAGAGAGAGAGAGAGAGAGAGAGAGACCTCATGAGCAGCGCGAGGGGTCGCTCAGCAAAAGTGAAAGGCAAAGGGAAAAAAGAAAGCGAGGGAGGGGAATAAAACTGAAAATGATTTAGAAAATGTGCACAAGAACCATTAATACACGAGCAGAGCATTAAACGAACTCAACATTTTTGTTGGATATACAGGGTGTCCATAAAGTCCCAGTACCATTACAAGTATTTATTGCTTGTAATGGTACTGGGACTTTATGGACACCTTATATTAATTCTCTCTCTCTCTCTCTCTCTCTCTCTCTCTCTCTCTCTCTCACTAACACACCTTTTCTCTGTAAAATACCTATGATAGTTTCACTGACAGATAGCAAGTCATCCAAGTGAAAGAAAAGGTCAATTACGTTGTTCTTCAGAAACTTAAGAGCCATTAAATGCCTAGACGTCATCCTTCATCCAACGTCAGTTCGATTCTCGGGCATTCCACTGAGGTGTTAGAGGTGTGTATTTCTGGTGATAGAAGTTCACTCTCGACGTGGTTCGGAAGTCACGTAAAGCCGTTGGTCCCGTTGCTGAATAACCACTGGTTCCATGCAACGTAAAAACACCACACAAACAAACCGACGTCATTTCCCCGTAGAATTTATTCTCTTTACTGATTTGCTCTTTGAGGCTCTCTTTCTGTTCTGCTCCATTCCCATCAAGCGACGGAGATCTTACGTCCTTTCCTTTCCTCTCTGGAAGGAAGGATGAGGTTTTGTTCTCTCGTCTCCTGTTAGAGTATTTGGGTGCAGCAGCGTTCGTGACTAGAAATCTAAATGGAAATGGGAAAACATTATTCAGTGCGTTGGTGTGCGTCTGTGCTCTGTATGCGTGCGTGTGTTTGTGTATTTGTGGTCATTTGTATGCAGAGAGAGAGAGAGAGAGAGAGAGAGAGAGAGAGAGAGAGAGAGAACCTCTCTCCCGCCCATATTTGCAAAGTCCGGAAGCTAACTAATTCATAGAAAAAATGACTGCAAGCCAGGCAGTCAGTTTTATATATATATATGTATATATATACGTATATATATATATATATATATAATACATATATATATATATATATATATATTATATATATATATTCTGGGTTATATCCTTTTTTCATAGCTGCAGGTCTTACTAAACAGCTTTTCTTTCCCAAGGTCTTTGCTAAGCACACTTAGACGTCAGCCTTCTTGTAGACTGGCTCGTTTCATTCAGCAACTTTTCGTCTTCATGCAATTTCTCATCAGGCACAGTGTCATTGTTGTTTTTTTATAATGTCGAAAGTTTCTTAGAAACATAAATATTTAGCAAATCAAATAGTTAACTCTGAAGGAGAATATAACAATTTCGAAGTTCATTTCAATTTCTTTATAACCTTGAATCTTTTTATGTTTTTTTTTTTTTTTTTTTTTTTTTTTTTTTTTTTTTTCTTTGTAAATTCACCGTCGTTTTTACACTAGTTTACCTGCTCCTAGGAATCTCACGTCTCCGTTCATCAGACTCGAAAATATTTTCAAAATAAGTTCAAGGACACCATAATACACCGAAAATATATTTTTAAACTTTTTTTTAATGAGGGAATAACGATAGTGAAAGCAAACCAGCATAAAATTCATGGTTAATAAAAGACACTTGGTAAAAATGGATGAAAAAATAAACAAACTTGTAACAGAAGAGCGAAAACCTGAAACGAATCAGAAGTGACCGAATTACAGATACTTTAGGATCACAAAAAAGGTGTGGGGCGGGGGGGGGGGGGGGGTGGGGGGGGGGGATATTAATATAAGACGATAAAGTCTATTTAGTAAGATATCCGCTCGAAACAAACTTAGAAAATACCAGAAGTTGCAACATGTCGCAGTTTCTTTCTGGAACAACGTTTATTTAGGAAAAACTGAACTAATGCAATGTTATTATGCCCAGTAATTCATAATTATCCCGGGTTTTCTGAAGCAGAACATTTCTGATATTCTAATTTATTCCACTTCTGGGATTTGTTGTCTGATGGGTTTCGTTCGACCTGGGAAATAGCGATGGAAACGAGGCACTTTGAATGATACACTTGCTTGAATGTATTAATAACAGAATTAATGATAACTTCAACACCGTGAACGATGCTCTATTGACAGAGACAAAAAGGTAAATTTTTAATATTATGTATGTGAATATTTATCTCTCTCTTTCTCTCTTTATATATATATATATATACGTATATATATATATATATATATATATATATATATAAATTATATATATACATAAAAATATACCCATATATTATATACATACATATACTACATTCATACATATCAACATGTGATCGGTAAATGATGTGACACAATCCGAATTAGTTAAATGAACTTCGCGAACTATCCACACATACCTTCACCAGGGAAAAATTATATATTTAATAATCAAACACAGAATTTCGGAATATTGATGAATGCCCATGTAACATATTTGCTGACTTTTTTCAAATACGATCTTACTGCGCTATTTAATTTGACTAAGGTTTATACTGATTTATCGCAAATGAATGAATACTTTTCAAGTACGACATTGCAAGGGTTATTTGCACTGCTTATTTGCATGAATCTTTTACCAAAGGCTATGAATCTTGTGGATTTATTACTGAGCTTAATCTTCTGTTCATGAGGCTCTTAGGAATATCTTTCTCAGGAATATCTCTCTTAGGAATGTTTCTTTCGTCATGAATCTTCTGTTTATACTGGTCTGCTGGTATTGTGGCTAGTGTCATGACATGCCGCTCAGATGTCATGGGTTCGCGCCTCCCCCAGGGCAATGAAAAATCACTGGCTCTGTATCATGATCAGTTACTGCTGCAGTGCGGGGTCAGCGGTGGAAGGTTGAAACCAGCATTCTTTGGAAGCTTGAATTTCAAGTCGGTGGCCCCTTTGGTGTGCTTGGTCCGTGTGAATAGGTTTCATCTACTGAAAAAATAATATGTGTAAAAGAAATATTATAGACATAGATAACGTGTACTTTTTACAATAAACGACACAATCACGGGGGAATTTGAATACTATAG
>NC_087207.1:2852798-2867798 GCF_015104395.2 Macrobrachium nipponense | reverse complement strand
GGGAGAGCTAAAGAAGGAAACTGAAGGAATGATAACAGCGGCACAAGATCAGGCCCTAAGAACCAGATATGTTCAAAGTACGATAGACGGAAATAACATCTCTCCCATATGTAGGAAGCAATACGAAAAGTGAAACCATAAACCACATAGCAAGTGAATGCCGGCACTTGCACAGAACCAGTACAAAAAGAGGCATGATTTCGTAGCAAAAGCCCTCCACTGGAGCCTGTGCAAGAAACATCAGCTACCTTGCAGTAATAAGTGGTATGAGCACCAACCTGAAGGAGTGATAGAAAACGATCACGCAAGATCTCTGGGACTATGTATCAGAACGGATAGGGTGATACGTGCAAACAGACCAGACGTGACGTTGATTGACAAGGTCAAGAAGAAAGTATCACTCATTGATGTCGCAATACCATGGGACACCAGAGTTGAAGAGAAAGAGAGGGAAAAAACAAAATTGGATAAGTATCAAGATCTGAAAATAGAAATAATGAAGGATATGGGATATGCCAGTGGTAAATCGTACCCATAATCATAGGGAGCACTAGGCACGAATCCCAAGATCCCTGAAAAGGAATCTAGAAAAACTAGAGGCTGAAGTAGCTCCGGGCCTCATGCAGAAGAGTGTGATCCTAGAAACGGCACACATAGTAAGAAAAGTGATGGACTCCTAAGGAGGCAGGATGCAACCCGGAACCCCACACTATAAATACCACCCAGTCGAATTGGAGGACTGTGATAGAGCAAAAAAAAAAAAAAAAAATAAATAATAATAATAATAAAATAATAATAATAATAATAATAATAATAATAATTATAAAAGTTTCGATCACCCGTCATTGAAAATAAATGCCTCCTTAACGGAAGTCTTAAAAGCGATTTCTCTATCAGATATTTCCTCCAATAATTATATTTTCTCCATATATGTCATCCTTGTAATCAACGTTCACTCAAGTTCAAAATTACATGGGACACGATTTTCTCGACGGCAAATTCCCCCTCCAAAACTTATCAGAAACCTCTAACTCTAGATATTTGCTTTTCTCTCATCATTGAAAGGGAGCACTCGTTGAAGGACGGGAGTGACATTATTACTCTTAATTGGATATTAGTGTTCTATTATATAACAGCCGCTTTTTTAATGTAAGAATGTAGTAGAAATAGCCCGGTTATGCAGAAGTGTGTGTGTGTGTGTGTGCTTTAGTAATAACCAGAATGATATCTTAACTACTGGACTTTCTTTCACTTTCTGGATACGTTTGTCCCCACCAGCCTTAGATCCGAACCAGGATTAGATAACCTTTAACCTTCTGCAACCAATGCACGCGATGACCTTGCAAAGACACACTGACGTTAATATTGTAATAAAAAAAATACGAATTAGAGAGAGAGAGAGAGAGAGAGAGAGAGAGAGAGAGAGAGAGAGAGAGAGAGAGAGAGGGCTTCTATAAACAAAAAACCAGACCTATAAACAAACATGTGTGGGATATGAAACGTTTTTCGTATTACAAATGTTAGAAAGAAATCCTCGCAGGGAACGAGGTGAACAAGATCCTTTTCCATCGAAGGACTTGTCGAGGATTTGTTAGGAGAACATTGTCGAAGTTTCCTCCCTTTGGGGGTTACTACGGAAATACGTTGATGCTGTTAAAGGACTTTGCCCACGACAACAACCGCGCCAACAATAGTAGCAAGCCCGGAATTGCTTAAGGAAATCGTCAATAAGGAAGGATTTCGTTCGCGTTACCACAAAGAAAATAGGGTTTCATAAAAGGCTTTTGCAAAGGAAGTAGGTATTCGCCCCGTATCACAAGAACTGAAAACAAAGATGGTGATAAAAATGGAAGATAAATCTTTTGCTTTCATTGCCGAGAAGTTTGATTAAGTTGATCCTACGTCAGAGTGAACTTTGAATTCTCAGGAGGCTGTTGCTCTTCTATCCATTCCAAGAAATTGGTATTCGTTAGTGAAGTGTTAGAAAGTGAGTATGTGTGTGTTTGTGTGTACATACGTGTGGGTGTGTGTTTGTGTGTGTGTGTGTGTTTGATTGTATGTGTGTGTTGACTACGCATGGCTATTCCGCTCACGAAAAATCAGCCTTGGATTATTCCTTATATTTGCGTAGTAATTTTGCTTAACATTTGATCAGGGGGACAGTCAAAGTATTAGAGGTTTCAAAAAAAGCTCAGGAAAGAAAACTGAAATGGTTTGTTCATGTCATGAGGAGAGAAGATGGACACGCATGTAAGAGGGCTATGAACAATGGAGGTGGAGGGCAGAAGAGGGAGGGGAAGGCCAAAGTTCAGGTGGAAAGATAAATTATTGAATGACATGAAAGAAAAGGGTCTAAGAGAACAAGATGTACAGGACAGAAGAAGATGGAGAAGGCTGACTAGAAACAGCGACCCCATATATAAATGGGAAAAGCTGAGGGCAAAGAAGAAGAATTTTGCTTAATATTTCATCCGTGACATTGATAGCCGACTCATATACAAATGCATCTATTGGTATATTTGCAACAAATCGTAGAAACAATAGCAGGGACTAGACTTCCTTTACTTGTGAGAAGAAAAATGAAAATATAAATGAAAAATAGAGTCGTTTACATCTGAAAAAAGAAAAAAAAAATGAACAACAGTAATTTTAAGGTAGTTCGTTGAACTTAAAAGGAAAGTGGATATTCTCGCAGCTTCCGGTTTCATTGTGTATTTGTTCTGTTGCTTTCTTTGCTGATGACACTGACACTATCGCCAGTAATAATTAGTCCTTTGGAAAGATTGATCGCATTTCTAAGCTAATTACGCCTCGTGTTCTACTACCGCTACTATTGCAACGATCACTACCATTAATTGCCCTGTAACACACGGATGATTTCCTTTAGAATCTTTTCACATTTTTGTTATTTCAGCAGACCAAACATATTCACATAGAACAAACACCCAGGGGCCATTGACTTCAAGCCTCTAAAGTTGGATTCAACGTTCCACAGCAGACCCCACACTGCAGCAATAACTGATCATGATACAGCCATTAATTCTTCATCGACCTGGGGGAGACGCGAATCCGCGGCATCTGAACTGCATTCACGACGCTAACCACTATACCAACGGACCTTTAAGGGCACCAAAAAGTGGTTCTCTCTCACGAGGCTAAATAATCTGATACCGAAAGCAGACATTTTCCCCTTTACTCAGGGAACACTAAGGTGTACATTTAACATACAAATCCCTCACACTACTCGTTTCGTAAACGTTTCTCAACTCGTATACGGAAATAATGAGATCTCGACTTCAACCAACTCCAAAACAAGCAAAATGGAACAGCATGCAACACCATAGCGTTTTCGTGATGGCTAAGAGCGCTGTTAAAGGACATCACAGGGTCACATTTTCGAAAATATACATACGCATATATAGTATATATGTGTGTGTAAGTGTGTGTGTGTGCTCGCGCGCGCGCGTGTGTATGTGTTTGTGTGTGAAGAAGAAGAGGAGAAAATACAACAAAAGCTTTTTGAACTTGAGGAAACATTCTACGATAAGAAAGTAATGACACCGACAATCCGACAAAAAAAGAAAAGTAATAAATAAAAATAAACAGTCATCAGTAATCAGTAAACCCGAGCAACAGCAGCGCCAAACGACGCCCCTCTGCGCACAATTAGTAGCAGTACAATTCCCTAATCTCTGAACCAGAAACTAATAGATAAGATGATTGCCCGTATCATAGAGCAAGACCCTCCTCCGCTATAAATTGCGACGGGTATCTGAATACTATATAACCAATTAGTTTAGGGATTATGTTACGCGTTCCAACTGGCAAGAAGGTGCCCTCATTAGACCGAAATCATGATTAGAGTTTCGGTCGCCACGATCCCCACCCCAAAAAAAAAAGGTCTCATTAGAACGGTTCTTCTGGTCCGTATCGGCTTTCTTGGGGAAGATGGGTTGGTTGTGTACTCTTAACAATAGGGTAAAGATATGAAATGTAGTCACGTGTGCTCCAACGGTTTATATATATATATATATATATAATGTGTGTGTGTGTGTGTGTTACAGTAAGATTGTGAAACCAGGGTAATTTTCAGGGAATTCGTGAAATCACCAATTCATTTAGGGACATTTGATCCCCAAGGGACCAGTACTATATATATATATATATATATATAATATATATATATATATATATATATATATATATATATATATATATATATATATATATATATATATTTACGAAGTGCCAAGTATCTGGTTACCATTCATCAATTATTACCTAACCAAAAACCAGACACATGAACCATCATAACACGTACTAAACGTCTGAATACTCTAAAGGCAACAGCGATCCCTTCACAACTTACCAGTATTGCAGAAAATCAGACTAAGTTTATCAAAACAGGTGTGAGGCAATCTTGTAAATAATTAAATTAATCAAAGGGCATCACTCCATCAACAACTTTAAAAATTTAAGTATTTCCCTGATTTCAGAAGTCTAAGTACTTCCCTGGTTCTAAGTCACTTCAAGTAAATGAAGGAAAACAGATCAATTACCATTCTATGTTTCTACCTAACATAAACATAATCAAATGCAAATATACTGGTGTAAGATAAAGAAAACACTTATAAAAATTTTGAATACAAAAATTTATTATTAAACTCAAAGTTTATAAGTGAAATTCACAATATCAGGGAAAAGTAAAGTTCAATTAATTCTTGAATCAAATTAAGTAAAATTAAATCAAAATTAATTTATCACAAAATTCAAGAAAATTAATTCAATTGACATTCAAAAGTGTTAGGCAATAATTGAAAATTTGAAATTAATTCACAAGTGCTAAGCAATAATAAAACTTGAAGAGAATTCTAAGTAAATACAGATTAATTTAATCAAATGTGCAATGATTAAGCAATAAAAACAACTAAGTCAATTAAATTGTGAATGCAAATGAAAATACAGAAAAATGTGGACAGTATCAAAATAAAAAGGCACACTTCAACAAGAAAATGAAAAGTGCACAAATTGAAACAAACACAAAACACAAAAAAATTTTCAATGTGTAAAAGTGTAAATCTTATCACTCAAGCATTGTAACCATCAGTTTTTACCAAACCTTCACAACCATCTGTTATTAGTTAACCACAATTCCTATCCATTATTAGTTATTAGTTAATCACTGTTCCTAACAATTATTAGTTATAAGTTGCAAATAATAAAAATATAACACACTTTACCTTTTTGGTATACCAATTTCTTTCTTTCTTACTGCAGCTTGTATCACACTTTCACAAAAACCAGGCGACGTTACGAAACAATGTTTGTTCAGATTCCACAAAAAAAAAATAACAATAAACAAACTCTAAGAAATATCAAATATGAAATTCTAAGTTACGAGTGACCAGTTTACTTTACGTTAATATAATCTCAAGGTATTAGAGAGAGAGAGAGAGGAGAGAGAGAGAGAGAGAGAGAGAGAGAGAGAGATTTATGCTCAAGGTTCTAAGATATAATGAAATCTTCTTCCTTGCGAAAACTGGACAGGGCAGATGACAAAATGTTCTGAGACAATAATTCTTCTAGAATCTTCGAAATCTGACGCAACTTCACATAAAAAATGTGCAATCCCCCCGTGGCTTTGATCAAAGACAAACACGTATGAGACGATTCTACTCAACAGACACGTACCGGATCGAAACGGAGGTTGAGCGACAATTAAGATTGACAGGTTTTAATAACATCGCAAGACTCGATTCGACCGCTTATCAAACGTGTTGACAGATTTAGGAAAGCAAACGGATCTCGCAGTTCCTCTAATCTCACAATGCTAACATAAAAGTTAAACAAGCGTAGTTTCGAACGGACAAAGAAAATCTCTGTCTTTTTACATTCTACATCATATATATATTCTTTTACATTGTTATGTGAAATCTGAACACACATTTAAAACATCCTCTCTAAGCTATCTAGGAATCTGAAAAAATGTTGCACAATTCTACATGACATTTCAAAGAGGGGAAACATGCATTTTGAAAGTAACAATATATATATATATATATATATATATATATATACTATATATATTTATAATATATATATATAAATAAAAAGAGTCCATAAAAATAAAACTCCAAAATATAGACAGTAAGTACTATATTTCAGGGACCCGTGGTTGGGGATCTCATTCATTACCTACCTGGAGAGAGAGACTGTGGTCTCTGAAATATAGTACATACTTTCTATATTTTGGTGATTTTATGGGCTCCTTTTATTAGATGGAATTGTGCTGGAACAGAAAATTTCCACCAGTTATATATATATTATATCTATATATATACATATATATATATATATATATATATATATATATATATATATATTTATATATATATATATGTTACCCATTTCTGAAACCATTTACCAGCGAAGGGTATTTAATATTTAGTATGCGTGAAACCCGAGTGTTAAGGCAAACTAGTAACACACTCAATCTCTCTCTCTCTCTCTCTCTCTTCTCTCTCTCGAGGTGATCACTGGCACAGCCTCCGCTCTCTCTCTCTCTCTCGACTCGCAACCTCTCTCTCTCTCTCTCCATTCTAACAGGTCATCAAATGAGAGTCAGAGATATAAAAAATATAATAATTATCTAACAATGAAAAGGTAATAATTCAAGTCTCACATACTAACTAACTCAGTTAAACCCCCAGTATGTAAATGTCTTAATCAGTAATTAAGTCACATCAATTATCTTCTCCACACGGGACCCTGGCCCCCTAGGACTCTCGGTCCTCTTGCCAGAAAACGCCTGTTACAAAGACACGAGAACATACTCGTAAGCACACACAATTGTAAAGACAAAGTCAAGATTAAACATTTTTACCAGGTATCAAACAAGCCATCCATTTGGCTAAACAAAGTAAGTTACCACTTACCCATTACAGCCGGAATATCACACACAGAAGTAATAACTTTCCGCCAGAGCTATCCTGGCATTCTGCCTTTTCTCCCACGGACCTCTCTGTAAGTCTTCCCATAGACTTGGCTAAAGATGCCATTATCAACGGAAGAGGCGCACACGTACATATGAATGCACACTTCGTCAACGCCCCATGTAACTGGTTGCAGCCAGTTTTCCAAAGGCACTTGAACAAGATCCTATGACCTCACACATAACTACAGAACGAACATTGACCTGCTTCCCAGAAATGATTTATCAGCTTTCTCAGGTCATTGCTTCGGCTCTGTTCTGCGCAAAGTCACAGCACACCTCATTGGCATATTAAATATATTATTAATTATAGCCCCTTTCATCTGACATATAGATATATATGTATATATGTGTATATATATATATATATATATATATATATATATATATATATATATATATATATATATATATATATATATATATATATATATATTTGTCGAAAGATTCACTTCTCGAGAATTTTGAAACTCGAGAAATGTTTACTATATGATTTTTTTTTGGGAGAGGGGTCCTGCTGAGGGGAACCCGAATAATGTAAAGTAAGAACCATGTAGTTGCAATAATATTGAATTCTGTTTTCAATTAGTTCCATGATAGAGACTTTGGAAGAGTGAGAGACATCTCAAAAGTTCTTCCAGCGGCAGAACAGAACACCAGCCTTGGGGACATCAGAGAGAACAACGCCAGTTTTATGATGTACTCTCCTCAGCAGGATTTCCCGAACCTTCCAGGAAGGAACGGGGGACTAATGGAATTAACGGAATAGTCGGTCAATTAGACTTGAGGCTTTAGATGCCCCTTGGAAGGAGGTGTTAGAATTCGGCCTAATTAAAGTTGGTCGTCCCAGAAGAAGGACTTAACGACATCTTCCGCAATCCTTTGAAGTCTTATTAAATTGCTCAACGTATAGGGGTGGGGAAACAGTGACTTACAGCTTGGAGAGAGAGAGAGTACACGCGTATGCTCGGGCGCTGAGACATGAACGCCCATGCAGACAGTTACGAAATGTACACGTACACGCATGCACGTTACACACACACACACACACACACACACACACACACACACACACACACATATATATATATATATATATATATATATATATATATATATATATATATATATATATGAATTCTTATCACATCACCGTGATTCATATACAAGCATTAAGCTACAAATGCCCTTTAATATCCAATTCGCTCTACCTCAGAATTAATATATTTTCATATGTGTTAACCGAATGGTGGTGATTTTTTTTTTTTATTTAATAATTTCGTCTTCCCATGGATTCGAACCAGCGGTCAGACAGAGAGAAATCAGGACATTTATCCACTCTCACCTTACTGATGTTTTTGTTGCAGAATCATGCCAGTCCTAATCTCATATGGTTCATTTTGTGAGAAAAAACGCGTTTCTTCAGAGCGAAGCTGAGGATACGACCCGGGAGATTAATTTCCAGATCTTTACTGCATTCCTATCACTCGGAGTTTACGATCTCTGGTTCAGTTACCGGCAGTTTGGAGCTTTTTTATTGTGTCTTCAATCGGATAGAGATTGCAGTAAAATTGCTAATGAGCATTTGTGCAAGCTAATAAATCAGTATATATATCGATTCTATCTATATCTATATGTGTTTGTATACACACATGTATATATCATATATGTGTATATGCATAAAATTTATATGTTATATATGTATTAACATATGTATATAAATATACATATATACGTATATATATTATGCAATAATAATGCTTCAGCAATATTATAAAGAAAAAGACTATAATTACTAAGAAATATATCTGAACTTATAAGCTAAAGTTTTCCAAATACTGAAGTAACCAACCAGAGCGAGAATAGGAAAATTACGAAAGGAGAATTTAATGAATCATCACTTGAAAAAACACCGAGAAATGTTACAACGGAAAGAATTAATCACCAGATTACTCATCTTTTCATTTCAGCATTTTTGCTAATGGTCGTCCATAACAGAACTTTCAAATATTATAAAGTTATCCAAAAATATTCCTCGAGAGAATTAGACGAATGTTAAAAGGTATTTCACACAGGTGAATAATAATAATGATAATAATAATAATAATAATAATAATAATAATATAATAATAATGATAATATATAATAATAATAATAATAATAATAATAATAATAATAATAATAATAATAATCAATTTACTTTAAATTACAGATCATTATGGATACGTACATGCAAGAGCATATTTATTTCGGTATAGTAAAAGTACATAAAAATATTAAAGGATAGCAATTCGTTTTATATTTTACTTACATATGTACAACTATGACAATAATAATAATAATAATAATAATAATAATAATAATATAATAATAATAATAATAATAATAATAATAATAATAATAATAATAAAAATGCGATATTTCCGATTTTCATAATCTCGCGTCCCTTATTGCTCGTCCTGCAATATATCTGCAAGATCGATTAATCTTCGGAGCAGCCTATCGGCATATTGAGGTGGGACCCCCATTGAAGATTTCACCTGTTTGTTCGGTGTTTTTCGTCTAAGGTTTCTCTCTCCTCAAGACCTTTCAAACTCCGGTGGGCGGTTGGCGTGATGATCGCTGCAATATGTCAGTCACCGAGAAAATTCGTGAGCGATAAATCCCAAAATTCTTCTTAATATTGCAAGGTTGAGCGCTTTCATTTTCAAGTGGCGGGTTCCACATTTTCTTTCTCGGAATATATCGACGGTGTTATAAATGACACGGGTCGGTTCCTTTAGAGGAATATTGTGGCGAGATGAAAACAGATCGTCTGCGCATGCGCTGTGTTCTGTCTCCGTGAAGCTATACGTGATGCGCGTGCACATTTTTTTATATATTAATTTTGTCTCCTCCACCTGTACTGTTATATCTGAAAAATTATGTCCTCTGCCATTATAATGACCCAATATTTTTTTGCATGATTTGTACAAACATATGCTCCACTTTAGCAGTTTTCCCATAAAATTAAACATTACATACGCGCATGTAATTTAATGTTCGCTGCATACTTGACTGCACTTGGCAGCATGGATCCATCATGCTAAACTCTCATTAATGTCATGTTTTGCATATCAAATGCAAAGCTTCATTTCAGCCACAAAGTTTTTGTTAATACAGAGCGTTATATTCTCTGGCAATTGACAGAAATTCTTAGCAAAGTAAAATAGTTACAGTTAATATCTGATTTGATCAGAAAGTGGTAGTGCTGTTGTTATTTTTGTTGCTATTGTTGTTGTTGGATAAAATGGGCAATGTATGAAAAATTACAAACGACTTTTGCAAACGGTAAAGCAGCAAGATATATTATCTACGTATGATTTATAGGTTTAAAATCCTTAATAGCTGAACATGAACCGAACAGTAAAACCTGTAAATATGATAAGAGATGGAGTACCCAAGAGGAACTGTAGAAGCTTGGGTATAAACAGCAGAAAATGATAATTACCAATTCGCCATGAAAACGAAAGCGGCAAAGTTCTAATGACGCGGTAAGTAAATAAAACGAGGAGATGGAGTGCTAGTCACGTGATAAATAAAAAAAGGCAAGCGAAGAAAGATTCAGTGGCTTTTACTTGATAATACTACGCGTAGTATGAATTTTCCAGGACTGGAATTTTCAAACACCAGCCATTCACGAGATAGGATGTTTAAATCTGACGCAAATCTACCGTAGAGTTTTATCACCCTTTAATTGTTCTGGGTGTCCATAAAGTCTCAGTACCATTACAAGTATTTATTGCTCAGAAACCATAAAACATAGAGTGATGCAGTTTTTTGTAGAATGAAGTGCTCTAAACTTAAACCAGAGAAAATGTAGAACATTCTACAAGAAACTGCATTATTCTACGTTATATGGTTTCTGAGCAATAAATACTTGTAATGGTACTGGGACTTTATGGACACCCTGTATTTCAAGATAACAGAATCAGTTAGAGTCGTTTCTGCCGAAAGTTACTTAGGCCGTCAGCATCCCTCTTAGGTCGGCAGCTTCCATTTTACGTGCAAAATGGGCCCCGTGTTTAGTACCAGTTCCTTAAGGATGTACGTGAAACATACGACTAAGACCGAACAGGATTAGGGTTCGTGACTTAGCACCTATATTAACATTGTTATATCTTATTCATTAACAAGCACCGACAGGAGGGAAATTTGGATTCTGCTCCAAGCGTGTATTTATCTTAATCTTAATCTTTACTCCTACAGCCATTGAAGAAAAGGTAGCCTATAAGAAACGAGTTACCTATATGACACTGATCGTCATACGGCACAGCTGTGACCGTACCAGGACCCCGAAAGAAACGTGATCTGTAATTGGAGGGTAACCAGTGGAGCATAATAATTACTGTGGGAGGGAATTCGATGACCTATTTTTTCAACATAATCTGCCCGAGGAACTATATTGACCAATAAAGTTGGGCTACTTTGAATAATTAGGCGATTTATAACGGAAATTGATATTAATGGAAGGATGTAGTACTGTCCTTCTTTTAAGGAGTCGATTTGTGTCATGCTCAATGCTAAAAGACATACTTCTAGCGAAGGAAAATAGATATTCCATTGCCAGGGCAGTAGCCATTATTCTACGTGAATGATTTGCATCCTGAATAAATAATAGTATTAACGGAGACCCATGAAATCCGTTGGACATTTCATATTGGGATACTGATGGTTTTGGTTCAACTGACAGGTGATGATTTTTCAATAATTGCCTTTATTTGCTGAGAAACTAAATTAGAGATTTATCCAGGGCATAATTGGAGATCTGTCAAAAGCATGCAAAAAGCAGACTGATACAACTGATGACAACAAAAACGAAAGAACGGATTCCTAAAGACGTTTCTTGGAATCACTGATCAATAGTCATCGCAGACCACTGAATTTCAGTCATCTGCTGGGCGCCCGATGAATCTGTTACTCTTGGGTCATAACAGGTCATCCGCTGGCTTGGATATCGTCCAAGCAAATGGACAGACAAAATACAGCCAATGGTAGCAGCCAAAGAAAATTACTACCACAACATTGGACATTGTTAGAACTGGACAGTAAAACTAATATTCGGAATGCCAAATTTCAGATGACTGTGGGGCTATTGTCATTCTATATTTACCAATGAGAACTCTTTCCTTAAAAAAGACATCAATGATAATAACCAGAGGGAAAATTCTCTGTCTATCTATAGATTCTAACCCTATGATTACAATGGATGGCGACTAATGGTCTTTCTGGCAATTGATCGATATTAATGAACCCTATCCTATAGTAGATTCACATCACCGTGCATTTGATGTCTAGGCCAGTCCCTTACGACGCTCCTGATTGGCTGTTGAAAAGCTAATCACAGGGCTGGTGGAACACCTCTCTCGAGAGAGAGTTCACATAGGCAGGATGTATGTTCCACCTCTCCTGAAAGAAGTATACCTCAGGAGAGGTGGAACATAGATCCTACCCATATGAACTCTCTCGAGAGACTGAGACAGCCCTGTAATTGGCTTTATCAACAGCCAATCAGGAGCGCGTAAGGGACTGGCCTAAACATCAAATGCCACGGTTAATGTGAATCTACTACGGTTACCAAGCGGAAAATTGGGGGGGGGAACCATAAAACGATAACATTGCAACGGACATTAGATGCTACTTAAATCGTCTTGGGCTCATAAAGCGAACATAAACAGTAGTTAAAAGAAAGAATTTCTAGTCCCATTCCGGCATTAAAAAAAAAGAAAAATTACAACCTTGGAAAAGGAAGTTTCGTGTTCGCTGACAGTAACGTCATGAGACTACTGCACTTTCTCCCCCCGCTCTGTTTCTAACGAGGCAACGACTGGCGGTCCAGGTCACGAATAGGCAGGTCACGAAGGGCAGTGGGGTCGTTCACAATCTTTGAACCCTTGTGAGTTATTGACTTCCTTTTTTTTTAAATCTAATCCCAATGTGGATACAGGAACCTTAATTGCCATCTAAATTTGTTCGCCCTTTACAATGTCGTTAGGTTCATGTGGTCTAGCACACTAGCCTATAGCAGATTCACATCAACCATGCATCTGATGTCTGGGCCAGCCCCTTATGACGCACCTGATTGGCTGTTGACCCTAACCAATCACAGGGCTGGAAACTCTGTCTCTCTCGAGAATTCACATGGGCAGGATGTATGTTCCACCTCTCCTGAGGGATACTTTTGAAAGACGTATCCCTCAGGATAGACGGAACATACATCCTGCCTATGTGAACTCTCTCAAGAGAGACTGAGAGTTTCCAGCCCTGTGATCGGCCTATCAACAGCCAATCAGGAGCATCGTAAGGGACTAGCCTAGACATCAGATGCACGGTTGATGTGAATCTACTATAGTGCTTTCCATTTTATGATAAAACGTAACACACTTATAATTCAATTACTTTAGATCTCGGTCACAAGCTAATATAACAAAAAATAAAAACTCCAGGAAAAGCTGCGACCTTTCCAGGATTTCCTGGAAACGCTCCTCTGAACTCAAAAGCTCAAACCGGAACTTTTGATGAATAAGGTAAAATAGGTGGATAATTCGCATTTCTTTTTTTCTTTTCTGTTTTGTTTTCGTTTTGTGTCCCTGACACGGGATAGGCAAGGCCTTTGTACCCCACCCCCACCGAAAAAAAAGTATTTAAGGATTGAGTTCATCCTGCAAAGTAGTCTCCCGTTTTCTGTTCAAAAAAATAAAAACAATCTCTTAACACTGTGTTCAGTTGTACTCAGATTCTTAATCTTGTATGTTTTATTATTACCTGTTCGATCTAAACCATATTAAGTCACCTTCCCAAGTGATTGTGAATTTCCTTACCATGACCTCACCGCTGCGTACCAACTGAATTCAGCCCAGGCTCATGAAATAATCATTTGCAATTTAAATACTGAATAATTCAGTCACATCCGGAAAATAAAGAGAGTAATCGCTTAGATAAACGAGAAAGGAGGGACGATTTAATTATTAAATTACGCATAAAAAAGATGTAGGAGAGAATAATAATACTGGTAAGACCTAAAGACTGATGTCTGTACGGTGGTTTTTTAAAATAACCGGATAAAGTACGTAAAAAAAGTATGAATATTTACAAATTTTGTGTTCCATAACTTCGTCTTTCCCAACTGTCGTGGAAAACAAGATACGGCGAATGATAATTATCAGAGTGCTTATAGAAAATAAGGAAAAGTGGAACGTGGAGAGAAGTCACATAAGTGTAAATTGTTGCCAGAGCAGAGGGAAACCAATAATCCACAAAACTGAATATTGAATCAATTTCAGTTTGAGGCGCAGAATTTGCACAGAAATATGGGAGGATGGTAGTCCCCCAAAAATAAACTGAGGGAAAACACGATTTTATGCGTGTAAATACGCATTAAAAAGATATGGTTCAGAAAAGAGTATAATAATAATATTAATGTTTCTCATGACCGTCATCGCATGAATGATAAAAAAATTTGAAACTGCCACGAGAGTAAGTAGGACATTCGGGTGGGGGGGGGGGGGGGGGGGGGTTATTATTTTCTGCCAACATGAAATGACGGCAATTGTCTGTAAATCACACCCCCCCCCCCACCCCCCGCAACACCCCACTCCTATCACACCACTCTTTCTCTCTCTCTCTCCATTATAGGCCTTCTTTTTCATCTTAACGGTCTCAGACCGATTTACAAACCTTCTATTGCCAAAGACTTTTTCACGGATTCCATTCCGTTGTGCATAGCATGCTTGGCAAGGTAATGATGTTTACTTTTTATTATGTTTTATTTAATGATAATGATCCCTATAATTATTATGATTTTGAGGTGAATAAGAACCTGTATCAGTAAACGTTATGCTATTTGACCTGACAGTAAATATCTCGAGTTTCCAGCCCTGTGATTGGCTTATCAACAGCCAATCTGGAGCGTCGTAAGGGACTGGCCTAGACATCAAATGCACGGTTGATGTGAATCTACTATAGTAAGT
>NC_087207.1:2840298-2847798 GCF_015104395.2 Macrobrachium nipponense | reverse complement strand
GTTCTGGGGTAAAATACGTTCTTTAAATTGTTCAGAATTTTTAAGGGTATACTGATTAGTAATCAGCGGTTCCAACAGAGGACGAGAAATTTTGACACTTGGTAAGTAGGTGTGTTGTAAGAGGCCAAGATATGGCGGAGAGGAACATTATCTTTATGTATCTTTGGTAAACCATACAAAATTCCGTAAGATGAACCCACTGGAGAATAAATCTCGGAACACTTTTTCATCAATGATGTCATTTTTCAAGGTTCTGAGAAATCTATTGATTTGATCCTCAACTTTGAATATGCTTTGATAATTAGGCACACCTACTTTCTGGAACCTGGTACGATCGCTTAAAATATTAGTCATTTTGTTATTATAGTCACTTTTAATCCAATATTACCGTTCCCCTCCCCTTATCCGGCCTAACAATGATGATGTCATCACGCTTAGAAAGGGACCTGAGAATTTCCAAATCACTCTTTTTAAAAAAGGGGGTTTTAAAAGGGGGCCCAGTTTGTTTTAAGTTTTGAGAAGGCATTTTGGGGATAAAACCATCAACTCGCTCTGTAGGCGGCTAAGGTCACTACACAAATTGAGATTTTTTAAACGATGAAATAACACTTCAAGGGGAAAAAAAAAAAAAAAAAAAAAAAAAAAAAAAAAAAAAAAAAAAAAAAAAAAAAAAAAAAAAAAAAAAAAAAAAAAAAAAAAAAAAAAAAAAACAAAAAAAAAAAAAAACTGACAGTATTTAGGTTTTAAAATTTGGTAAGCAAAAATCTAACCCAAATGACTAAAGGAATTCTTCTCGTTTAAAACAATACGTATTTCTAAAAATTAAAAACAGTTTTATAACAATATGAAATTTTTGGTAGAATAATTCCAAGGTTTGCCAATTTTCTATGGTGTCACCGTTGTGTAGTGTCAAAATTTTTTTTAATATACTGTTGTTAAAAAGCTGAGTAAATATCATCCTATCAATAAAAGAGAACGATTCAAGAACTGGGTGGCGAAAACTATTAAATTGCTTGTTAATAGCGTTCACAGTCTTTTTGTTTACAGCTAATTTCGTATTTTAGTAAATACCTAATTGTGTCAATAAAACTGAGTGATATAATGATTTTTAATAAACTTTAAATTTAATCAAATTTGGAAACAATATCATTAATTAAACAATATTGCAGGAACTTAAGGTCCAGACTTACTTTTTCTTTTTAACATAAAATAACAGCTGATTACAAGATCCAATAGTTGAAAAGTTAAAACAGTTTATGGTAAAATTACAACTCTCGCTTAAATTACATGCACACTTGATTAAAACTGACCATGAGTACCAACAACTTACAAATGACGAGAAGAACATTTAAAAATTTCAGCTAAATTAAACATATACATTAAAATAACAACAAATACAATAAAAAGTAAAAGTCATATAGACATAAAATCACAGCCAAAAACAGCTCAACACTTAAACTAACCTTTCAGCATCAATGATAAAAACACGTAGAAGTAAACAACGTCAAGAGGAACGAGGAATGACAGAATAATTAGGCTAAAAACAAGGGTACAACAGAGGAATTGGTTGTTAAGTTTGGAACTCGTAGTTTGATGTTCAGAGTTTCCAAAATCAACAGTCCTCTTGTTTTTAGCCTAATTATTCTGTCATTCCTTGTTTCCTCTTGACGTTATTTATTTTTAGTGTTTTTTTTATCTTTGACGCTGAAAGGTTGGTTAAGTGTTGAGCTGTTTTTGGCTGTGGTTTTTATGTCTATATGACTTTTACTTTTTATTGTATTTGTTGTTATTTTTATGTATATGTTTAATTTAGCTGAAATTTTTAAATGTTTTTCTCGTCGTTTGTAAGTTGTTTGGTACTTCTGGTCTGTTTTAATCAAGTGTGCAGGTAATATAAGTGTGAGAGTTTGTAATTTTACCATTAAACTGTTTTAACTTTACAACTATTAGATCTTGTAATCAGCTCTCTTGTATTTTAACATATTATACTTTATTGTGTAGAAAAATCCCTGAAGATGTGGCGATGTTGTCACGAAACGTAGGATTAGAGCATAATGTGAATCTCTTCGTGTTCCTGCCCTTGATCTTCTTTATCGTGTGAATAACGTCCTGTACGTCTGACCTGTGTTGAATATATTTTAATATATGACTGTTGATTTTTAACAATTTGTTTTCACGAGACTGTGAATTTCTTAATAATAATAATAATAATAATAATAATAATAATAATAATAATAATAATAATAATAATAATAATAATGATAATAATAGTGAGAGATATTTCGTACTATTTCATAAGTTGCACGTCAGCGAACGCCATATATCATCGAGTTTTACCAGTAGTTAAAACCGAACGTTCTCTCCTGTTGCCCCTACTAGTTATTTATTGGTCATTTCAGTTTATTTAATGGGAATGCTGTAATTCCGACGGTGCACATTGGACATCATACTAACACTATGTATAAATCACATAATTTTTTAATGGAAACCATTTGTTGAAAACCTACTAAGTGAATAACGCACCGTAATGTAATTTTTTGATTACGAAATATGCATAACCGTCGCAATACAAAACTAAATTGGAAATATATCTGAGATCTGCTGGTCATATTCATCTGGGTATGCAAAAAGAACTTATTCAAAATGATTTACCGTTATAATTACACACATAAGCCTGATTGCACACACGCACGTATTGGTAAGTACGTATGTACGTTGGTGTGTGACTGGTGTTTGTTTATATGTATGTGTGTATCGGTATATGTTTTGTGTGTCTACCCACATGACATGAATATATGTATCGGAATATGTTTGTGTGTCTACCCACATGACATGAATGTATGTATCGGTATATGTTTGTGTCTACCCCACATGACATGAATGTATGTATCGGTATATGCTTGTGTGTCTAACCACATGACATGAAACATAATATATGGAGGGTATCCTGAATGTACCAAACCATTCATCAATGAAGTAAGAATAATCTGAGTGAGTTAAAATACTATTTCTTACTTGGGTTATTTGATTCTGTACTTAGCGTGCTATAGTAAGATTCACATCAACCGTGCATCCGATGTCTAGGCCAGTCCCTTACGACGCTCCTGATTGGCTGAGGGATACGTCTTTCTGGAGAGGTGGAACATACATCCTGCCTATGTAAACTCTCTCGAGAGACTGAGAGTTTCCAGCCCAGTGATTGGCTTATCAACAGTGAATCAGGAGCGTCGTAAGGGACTGGCTTAGACGTCAAATGCACGGTTGATGTGAATCTCTACTATAGCTGCATGTTGAGTGCGGAAAAAAATATTTTCATGATGCATGAAACAACCGTTTTTGGAAAAAAAAAAAAAAAAAAAAAAAACACGAGATTCGAAAAGCGGGTGAAAAAGCGAATAAAACACGAATGCATGAATGCCCGGAATCATCACGAAGTCTCTCTCCCATTTCAGGAACAACTGATGCTCTTTCGAGAGCATCTGACCTTCAGCATTTTTTGCGGAGTGGATTTCATATTGGCATGCACGGACTCAAAAATCTGATCCCTCGGACCCAGATGCACTTTCAGATGACTTAATTTGCAACACTATCAGATTCTTTTGCTGCAATGCTAGTCGCGTAATGAACTACGAGACCGACCTTCCCTGCATGCTCTGCAACGTTGCCTGAGTTTGTGGTGAAATGAATAAAATTTTGAATTCTGGGTTTTGAACTCGTCTGTCTGTTTGTCTGTCTGTCATGCAGAACGTCCATGAAACCTTCTGTTTATCAATAGCCTTTTCCTAAACTAACCGTGAGATATTGTTAAAAAAATTTCAACAATAACAACAACGGTCTCAATAATAATAATAATAATAATAATAATAATAATAATAATAATAATAATAATAATAATAATAATAATAATGCAGAAGAGTGAGCTCCTAGAAACATCGCACATAGTGAGAAAGTGATGGACTCCTAAGGAGGCAGGATGCAACCCGGAACCCAAAACTATAAAAACCACCTGGTCGAATGAGATGACTTTTTTTCCTAGCTCTGCGGAACAGTCAGTGTTTGTTTATCCACGGGGAGGTGTAATCATTAACACAGGCAAAAAAAAGTAACAGAAAAAAATCACAAAAAAGAGTTACATTAATCTCCCATAGATAGTGACCTCAAAGGTACGTATCCACCTTTGCGACGTGTTAAGTACAAGCCCGTTAGTGATGACCGCAAAAAAACATAAACAAAAGACTGTAAATTGATGTGACTTTTCTTTCTGTGACTTTTTTTCCCAAGTCAAAATTGCTAATTTTTTTTTTTGTGACTTTTCTTTCCTGTGACTTCATTACCGGCCACAGTAACGGTGAATGAACGGCTCTCGAGGCAATGGATAAGGGCCATTTCCGATTATTTGTTCATCCGAGAGCGAATACATAAAAATTTCCACAAAATGAATTGATTTTCAAGTTCTAAACCAAGTTTCCTACTTATTTTTTTGGTCGTGCATCGATGATATGGTTTTGGAGCAGCCATGGGGATAGTTTTCGATTAAATTTTTAACGAGTGGGCGTTTGTTAGTAGTATGGTTACGGTGTAGTGACGATAAATCATTGCTTACCAATGCCATGGTTATTGTGCATTCATGACTGACCGATCGTCACAGTTTTGGTGAAGTTGAAAGTATTCTTTCTTAGACGGACGATGAGTCAAGATGAATGACAATTAACTACCAGGTAACACGGCAAAGCCAAGCAACGTTTTGGTAAAATATTACCACGGTAGCAAAGACAGCAAGTATGACTAAAATAACAAATAATATTTGAAACCATAGCAGGTATACAGCAAGTAACTAAAATAAAAAATATTTGAAAACATGGCAGGTATAGTGCTTATAAAAAATATTAACAGTATTCTTATGATTATTATTTTTAGACAGAATGTGTGCACATATTCTTATATAAAAATCCGAGTCGCTTTAAGCAGTAAAGAAAGGTTAAGCAACAAAAAAGGGATAGAGCACGGTAATACCTTGTTAAAGGTGTCGCCAGAAAGACATTAATACCTGGTTAAAAACGACAGTCCCACAGTAATTTCTGGATAAAAGGGACAGTCACCATACCAATACCTAGATAAAAAAAGGACAGATAGAACAGTCATTTATGGATAAAAGGGATAGTCACCATAGCAATACCCGGATAAAAGGGACGGAGAGAACAGTAATTTCTGGATAAAAGGGACAGAAAGTACAGTAATGCTTAGTTAAAGGTGGCAGACCGCATGGTAATACCTGGATAAAAGTGAAAGCTATCACAGTAATACCTAGATAAAAGGGACAGTCACCACAGTGACAACTGTCATTTCAGCCGACTGTTGGCCAGGGTGCATGAAAAAAAAGAACTGTCAGTTGGACCTCAACACATATCCTTCCCCCACACCATTCTCCTTCCCCTCTCCCTCCCCTTTCTTCTCTCCCCTCTCTCTATGTAAGCTATCCTTCAGAGTTCCCCTGGCAGTGCCGGGTTGGTCATCTAGCATATATATCTATATATATATATATATATATATATATATAGATATAGATATATATATATATATATATATATATATATAAGATATAGATATATATATATATATATATATATATATATATATATTATATATATATATATCTATATCTATATATATATATATATATATATATATATATATATATATATATATATATATATATATATAAATATAAACGTTCATAATTCGGTGTTATACAATGAGAACCTAAAGGGTACAGGCAGCATATAGTCATTCTACCTCAGTTCTTTTTTCCAATATCCTCGTTTCTCTCCAATTACGAGTTCGCCTACTTCCATTGATGAGAAAAAAAATTGTAACTGAAGAGCCTAACAAATCTTCGCTTTACATCATATCCTATGTCAGCCTCATTTAGGTAAGTGACAGTTCAAAGGACGTCTGGAAGGATTATCAATCTTCATTTCAATCAGGGAGGAGGAGGTCGAAGATTATACAAGACTGATTGATAAGTGAGAAATTCTTTTTTTTTTTTAATTCAGCTGCTTCGCCAATAATTCTCGTGTCACAAAAAAAAAAAACCAAACCTGGAGCAAATAAACTGAATCTTGACAACGAAGCTTATTATAATATCTTCACAAGTCGGTTTAATGTATATGACACTTTATTTATGAGGGTATTGTATCGAGTTACAAATTAGATGACGGACATTCTTCATATAATTATATGCATTCTAAGGAATTTTCATATATGTACACACATTCATGTTGTTATATATACATGAGTACATGAGTAACATATATATATATATATATATATTATATATATATATATAATATATATATATATATATATATAATTTATATATATATATATATATATATATATATATATATATATATATATATTTATAAATAAAGTTATAAGTCACGACGGAGAGTGAAACACTGGAGTAGCTCCAAGATCTTTCGACTCACGTCCTTCACTTTGCAGAGTCGGTCTGCTAAGTAAAGGACGTGAGTCGAAAGATCTTTCAGCTACTCCAGTATTTCACTTTCCCTCGTGGCTTCTACCTTTATTTATGCATTTATCACGTTCCAAACTTTCGTGATTCAGTTATGCATACATACATACATACATATATATAGATATATATATATATATAATATATATATATATATATATATACAATATATATAAATATATATATATAAATATTTTTGGCGCTTCAAAATAGAAATATTGTTTATTTTAAACTAGACAGTCCTAATTTTCTCTCTCTCTCTCTCTCTCTCTCTCTCTCTCTTTGTGAATTCTATTCAGGAGAACCTTGTTTTTACTGTATCTGACTTTTTGCTGTCTTTAAGTGACCTGTAATGTCCGTTTATATATATGTTTATATATAATTACCTGTGCTGTGTTTCTCATTGTTCTGATCAGTCTTGCCTTCAGTAAAGGGTCGTTAAGACAGAAAGACCTCGACATTCTCGCTTTTCATTTTCCTCCGTGGCATTACCTTTATTTATATTATATACATGTGTGTGTCTGTTTAAATTGCGACGCGCATGGGTTCCCAGTAGATCTGTGACCTTCCTCCTCCTAATCATCATCATCATCATCATCATCATCATCATCATCATCATCATGGCTCTCTTCAAAAGCGCCAAAAGCACCATCCTTATTATAAAGTTCTTGGGAGCAATGATTTCCATACCAAACATCATAATGACAATCATCGGAAGAAGAAGAAGAAGAAGAAGATGAAGAAGAAGAAGAAGAAGAAGAAGAAACACGACATAACTTATGTTTCTAAAAGACAACTTGCTCTCTCTCTCTAAATCCCATTCCAATTCAATTAAAAGAACCATTCTTTCTGGTAAAGGCAAACCAAAATATCGATCCATTAGCAATGTACATATTTACCTTCCTTTTGCTAAATGAAGAATGAGTATTCGCTGTACCTTAATAGGCGATCTTTTTCTTACGCAC
>NC_087207.1:2822798-2830298 GCF_015104395.2 Macrobrachium nipponense | reverse complement strand
CAAAAGTCTCCGTAGGTAACCCCACCTGCTCCCCAACCATCACACATAAATATTGTAGATGCTTTCTTCATGTGAATTTCTCTTACATATTATATCTGACGATCATCCTGAGGACTCTGATTAGACCTGTCTTCATAAAAAGGAAAATTGAAATTAAACTTAATATCGTAGCAGTGACTAATATATTGAATGCTACAGACCCGTTTGCCGTAACGCTTCAGAGCATGATGTCTAACTTTAATGATGTCGTTCATATCGCAGAGCGCTTGAAAACCGATGCTGTAATATTTGAAATGTTCCTGCTCACAATATATCATAGGTAATGCCATTACAGACGAGGAGAACGGATATTTCGAGTCATTCACATAAAGTTGTGAATATTGAAGGCTCTAAACAAACTCTTGACGTAACGCTATTATATATATAATATATATTATTATATATGCTATCAAAATGCATGTTTTCCCCTCTTTGAAATGTCTTGTAGATTGTGTAACATTTTTTCAGATTCCTAGATAGCTTAGAATAGGATGGTTTTTAAAATGTGTGTTCAGATTTCGCATTAACGTCTTGTAAAAGAATATATATATAATGCAAAGAGAGAGATCCTTGTCTTTTTCAAAGCTGCAAATGTTCAACTTTTATGTCGACACTGTAGATTAGAGAGTCTGCGAGATCCGTTTGCTTCCCTGCTCTGTCAGCGCGTTTAATAATGAGCTCGACTCTTTTTACGTGGTCATCAAAATATGTCAATCTTAATTATCGTTTACCCTCCGTTTCAATCGGGTACGTATCTGTTGAGCAGTCTTGTCTTGTACGTGTATGTATTTGCCAAGTCCCACGTGGATGTTGCACATTATGTGTAAGATTGCGTCAGATTTCAGAACTTTCGAGAAGCTTTCGTGCCTAGAACGTTTTGAGACATCTGCTGTCATTTCCATAAAGGAAGAGATTTTCATTCGATCTTAAGACCTCGAGGCAAGTTAGATCCCTCTCTCTCTCTCTCTCGCTCTCTCTCTCTCTCTCACTCGACATCGAGATTATTTTAACGTAACGTAAATTTGGTCACTCATAACTTGTGAGAATTGTACATTTGATATTTCTTAGAATTTATTTAGTTTATTTAATTTCTTTTGTGGATCTGAACAAACATTTCGTAACGGCGCTGTTTTTTTTTTTTTTTTTTTTGAAAGTGTAATATACAAGAGAAAGAAAGAAGTTGGTATACCAAAAAAGGTAAAGTGTGTTATATTTTTATTAGTTGCAACTAATAATGGATAGGGAGTGTGTTTAACTAATAACGGATAGGAATTTGTGTTTAACTAATAATTGATAGGAACTGTTGTCTGTTACGAAGGTTTGGTAAAAACTGTTGGTTAGTGTTTTGAATGAAAAAGATTTACACTTTTACACATTGCTGATATTTTTTTGTGTTTGTGTCTGTTCCATTGTTTGTGCACTTATTCATTTTCTTATTGAAGTGTGTCTTTTTGTTTTATATTTTCATTTGCATTCACAATTTAATTGACTTAGTTATTTTCATTGCTTTATCATTGCACATTTAATTAAATTTAACACTTGTGAATTTATTTGCATTTACTTAGAATTCTTTTCAAGTTTTATTGTTGTTTAGCACTTGTGAATTAATTTCAAATTTTCAGTTATTGCCTAACACTTTTGAATTTTGATTGAATTAGTTTTCTTGAATTTTATGATAAACTAAACTAATTTTGATTTAATTTTACTTAATTTGATTCAAGAATTAATTAAACTTTACTTTGTTTTCAAGTAACAGTAATTTTCCCTGATATTGTGAATTTCACTTATCAATTTTGAATTTAATAATAAATTTTTGTATTTAAAATTTTTATAAGTGTTTTCTTTATCTTACACCAGTATAAATATATATAATTATGACTATATTTGTTATAGGTAGAAACATAGAGTGGTAATTGATTTGCTTTCCTTCATTTTCTTGAAGTGACTTAGAACCAGGGAAGTACTTAGACTTCTGAAATCAGGGAAATACTTAGAGTTTGAAAGTTGTTGATGGAGTGATGCCCTTTGATTAATTTAATTACTTACAAGATTACCTCACACCTGTTTTGATGAACTTAGTCTGATTTTCTGCATACTGGTAAGTGTTAGGGAGGGTCACTGTTGCCTTTAGTGTATTCAGTCGTTTAAACAAAACGTGTTATGAGGGTTCAGGTGTCTGGCTTTTGTGAGGTAATAATTGATAAATGGTAACCAGATATTTGGCCCTTAGTACCTATTATTTAATGGTGCCCAGAGACCCGGGAAAGCAGATTTCATTATCACTCTAGAATATACTGGTGGTGTTAGGAATATATTTTGTTAGGAGAGTGACCATATAGTTTTGTTTTGCATTTATTGTATTGAATTGTAAATTGATAACTTAGAGGAAAATGGCTCAGTTCAATGTTCAGGAATTTTTAGCAGCTCCTTCCGTCCAAGTTTTGTCTGAAACCACTCTGTCTAGAGCACAGTGGAGCGCTTTAGCAGAGGCATGTGGTGGTTATGTGTCTACTAGTATGGTAAAGGCACAAATAAGATGTATTGCTATGGAATCATTGATAAACTATGGTAGAATAACTGATGAAGATGAGTTAGAATTGGCTCAAGAGTTGTTGAATGTAGCACGTGCTGATCTCATAATAAGCAAGCAGAAAGAAAGAGAAAATGATGCAGAGTTAGAGCTTAGACGCATTGAAGCAGAGAGAATTTGATTAAGCTAAAATGCTTTGCTGAAAGAGAGAGAATGCAAGCTGAAAGAGAAAGAATAGACAGGAAAAACAAGAAGAAGAAGAAAGGAAAGAAGAAGAAAAGCAGCTGAAGAGAAAGAGAAAGAATAAAAGAGGAAAGAGAAATCGCAAGACATGAAGGGAAATGGAATTAATAAGAGCTAGATCACATTACCTGTAACACCGTCTAACCCTAACCAAGGTAATCAAGACCCTGTATTTGATGTAGTGAGAGTACAGAAGTTAATCCCTAAGTTTACTGAAGAAGCTCCAGATGAGTTTTTTGATCACTTTGAGAAAGTGGCTTCAGGTATGGGATGGCCAGAGGATAAATGGTCAGTTTTGCTACAAGTGTCTTGATTGGTAGGGAGAAGTGCTTATCTAGCCTTAACAGCTGATCATGTAAAGACTACAAGGTACTTAAACACAGTGTGCTACAAGTTTACCAGATGACCCAGAGTACTACAATGAGAGATTCAGAAATTTAAGAAAAGATGAGAAGGGAACCTTCTTAGATTATGCTTACAAAGTGAGAAGGTGTTTCAAACGTTGGGTAGAAGCTGCTAAAGTTAAAACTTTTGATGAGTTAGAAGAGTTTACTTGTTCTTGAACAGTACTTAAGGGAATTCCTGAACATATAAGAGCCTATTTAAGAGAGAGAGAAGTGAGAAACTTGAAAAGCTGCTACACTTAGTGAAGATTACAATATAATCAGTAGCAAACGTAATTACAATGTCAAGTACCAGAGTCAACAACGCCCAGGTTTTAAGTCTTATCCAAATAACAGGAAACAAATTAATGGGAAACCTTCAAGTGATACTACTAAGAGTACACAAGGTAATACAGCTCAGCAAATTAATGTGAAATCCTCATCCAGTTTTTCAAGACAGTTACAGAAACCTAATGTTGTCTGTTTCAAGTGTGGAGAGTAGACACTACAGTCAAGAGTGTTACCGGAATCAACAGCAGTCAAAACCAGTTAGTCAAGTTGTGAAACAAACTACGAAGAGCAGTGTGGGAAAGAATCAGACTCCAGAGAAGAATGAAACTAAACAAGCTGAATGTTTAGCAACCAGTGGAAATGTTCCATCAAGCAGTGAGTGGCTAAGCAGTGTGGAGGCTTTTTAAGCCATATATCTATGAGGGTATGCTGTCAACTCAAGAAGGAAGTATGCAGGTACCAGTCAAGATATTACGTGATACAGGGAGTAACCATAGTGTGGTAGTACATGGTTCTCACCCCTCAGTTTGGAGAAGAGTCTCACAGGAGATTCAGTTATTTTGAAGGGTATAGGAGGAGAGGAAGTAACTCCTATATGCCGCTTACACCTGTCATGTGAATTGGTGACAGGGAATGTTGATTTTGCTGTAAAGGACTCACTGGCTGTGGAAGGTATACATGTTCTGTTGGGGAATGAAGTTGGTGGTGTGCCATTTTATTCCTTGTCCTGTAGTGACAGACAAACCATTGAGGATTAGTCCTACAGAAGAGTGGAGAAGAATAACCCCCACCTGTTCCTAGTTGTGTAACTACCAGAAGTATGAAAGAGGACTACGACTGTAAGTGAAGAAGGATCAAGTGAAGGATCTTTGTGCTTAGAAGAATTATTCCAGGGAAGTGAAGTTTTCCCATAGTGCTGATCAAGAGAGATTTCCCAAGAAGATGAAGAAGACGACGACGAAGAAGAAGAACCTGATGTTCCTGAAGAGACTCCGAGTAGTCAGAGTGTTGCTGAAGACAGTAGTGAAACTACAGTAGCTGAGTTAGCAGATATTGAGAATTCAACCCTTGAAGTTGGTCAAGTGACAAGAGAGAAGCTGATGGACTTGCAGAAGAAGGATGCATCGTTAACTGATTTGTTCTTCAGAGTTGTTGATCGAGAAGAGATGCAACAAACTCCATACCTGTTACTTTCTGAAGGAAGGTTTACTGATAAGGAAGTATAGACCTACGATATACCAGGAGATGCTGTATGGGGCGAATATCATCAAATTTTGATTCCATATTCATTGAGAAAGCAAGTGGTTGCAGTAGCTCATGAGTCTGGACATATGGGAATCAGGAAGACTGTGGAGAAGATCATGAAATATTTTTTCTGGCCTGGACTTCACAGAGATGTTAGCAGGTTTTTGTCGTGAGTGTCATACCTGCCAGATAGCTGGAAAACCGAATGAAAACCATCAAGAAAGCCCCCCTACAACCTATAGAAGTTAGAGGAGAACCCTTTAGCAAAGTGATTATAGATATGGTTGGACCATTGCCGAAGACAAAGAAAGGAAATGAGTATTTATTGACATTAATGTGTCCAGTGACAGGTATCCAGAAGCAATCCCTGTTAGAAACATATCTGCCAAGATAGTTGCTGAAAAACTTGTGGAGTTTTTCTCAAAGTTTGGAATACCAGAAATAGTACAAAGTGACAGAGGAACAAACTTTACTTCAAAGTTATTCCAGATGTGATGATTTGTTAGGAGTGAAACAACAGTTATCCACTGCCTATCATCCAGAAACTCAGGTGCCTTGGAAAGGTTCCACCAGACATTGAAAAGTATGCTGACAAAGTATGTTCTGAGTCAGAAGAGAATGGGATGTTGGTTTACCATTAATGTTGTTTGAAGTTAGGAATGCTTATCAAGAAAGTATGGGATGTTCACCTAATGAGATGATTTTTGGAAGAGATGTGAGAGGACCGTTGAAGATTCTTGCAGAAAATTGGGAAGAAATCAGAGGAAAACCAAGCAGAGTATGTAAAGAACTTAAGGAAGAGGTTGAAGAGATTAGAAAATTCTCTTTAGAAACTTGAAAATGAGTCAAGAGAAATGAAAAGGAGATTTGATGCTAAGGCTAAGCTAAGAAGTTTTAGTATTGGTCAACAAGTGTTATTGTTCTTACCTGTCAGAGATTTCCCCTCACTAATAATTTCAAGGTCCTTACAAAGATAATTCAGAAGTAAGTTGATAGAACTTATGTGATTGAAACACCAGAAAGAAGAAGAAGACAAAGGAAGATACATGTGAACCTCTTGAAACCTTATTTCTCAGAAAACTAAAACTGAAACTGTGTCAGTAACCCAGACAACTTTATCTACAGAAGACGATGATGGCTACGAATTGGGAGCTGCAAGCAAGATGAATAATTCTTCAATTTTGGAAAATTTGGAGGATAAACTGAAAACATCTGAGTGTTGAACAAGGTGAAGACTTAAGTGACGTAATTAGAAGTTTTCCAGAAATTTTTTCAGATGTGCCTAGACGTACTGATCTGACCAAGCATGAAATCAAGATTCAAGAAGATGGAAAACCTTCAAGCAAAGAGCCTATCGCTTATCACCGTATCATTGAGATGTTTTGAAGAAGGAAGTTGAGTATTTGCTGCAACATGGATTAGCAGAACCCAGTTCAAGTCACTTTAGTTCTCCATGTGTGTTGGTGAAGAAACCAGATGGTTCATTTTAGGATGTGTACTGATTATAGGAAGCTGAATTCTATCAGTGTGGCTGATAATTATCCTTTGCCTCTTATAGATCAGTTACTTGATATCTTGGGCAAGCCAAGTTTGCCTTTCCAAGATAGACTTGTGAAAGGATATTATCAAATTCCATTAGATGAGAATGCGAAGCTGCTGTCAGCTTTTATTACTCCTTTTTGGACTATATCAGTATACTGTTCTGCCGTTGGTCTGATGAATGCACCCGCAACATTTCAACGAGTGATGGATCAACTGTTAGGATCAATAGAAGGAGTAGGTGTATACCTAGATGACATCGTGATTTACTCTACAACGTGGAAGAACATCTGAAGATTCTGAAGAAAGTTTTTCAAAAAACTACAAGAAGCAGGATTAACAATCAACTTAGAGAAGAGTGAGTTTGGAAAGGCAACTGTACAGTATCTTGGTTTGAAGTTGGGAAAGGCCTTCTTGCTCCAGTAAATGCTAATGTAGAAGGTATCCGTAAGGCTACCCCACCTATACCAGGAAACAGCTACAGAGATTTTTGGGGATGGCTGGTTTCTATCGTCGTTTTGCCCAAATTTTCTCAGCTGTAGTAGCTCCCTTGACAGACTTGACTAGTCCCAAAGCTAAGTTTATTTGGACTCCAGAGTGTCAAGAATCCTTTGAGAAGGTAAAAGCCATTTTAACTTCAAGACCAGTACTTTCAAGCTCCAGACTTCGACAAGAAATTTGTGATACAAGTTGATGCGTCAGACTGTGGTGTTGGAGCTGTTCTACTTCAAGAAGATGAAAATAATATCTACCATCCTGTATGCTTCATGTCAACAAAATTGAAAAAACATCAGAGTAATATTCGACAATCGAGAAGGAAACTTTAGCCTTAATCACCGCATTGAAAAAAATTTGAAGTGTATGTGAATAGACCTAGGAATGAAGAAATTGTATGTTTTCTGATCACAATCCACTGTCATTATCCAGAAAAATGAAAAACCATAATCAAAGACTGACCAGGTGGTCTTTGTGCCTGCAACAGTATAACTTAAGAGTGCAGCACATTAGTGCAAAAACAATGTAGTTGCTGATTATTTTATCTCGTTGCGAATCGTTGGATTCAACACCGTGATAAAAAATCTACTGGGGTGTATATTATATATTGCTACTTTCAAAATGCATGTTTTCCCCTCTTTGAAATGTCTTGTAGATTGTGTAACATTTTTTCAGATTCCTAGATAGCTTAGAATAGGATGTTTTAAAATGTGTGTTCAGATTTTGCATTAACGT
>NC_087207.1:2801356-2817298 GCF_015104395.2 Macrobrachium nipponense | reverse complement strand
GACCCCAGAGTACTGCAATGAAAGATTCAGAAATTTAAGAAAAGATGAGAAGGGAACATTTTTAGAATTATGCTTCACAAAGTGAGAAAGGTGTTTCAAACGTTGGTTAGAAAGCTGCTAAAGTTAAAACTTTTGATGAGTTAGAAGAGTTACTTGTTCTTGAACAATATCTTAAAGGGAATTCCTGAACATATAAGAGCCTATTTAAGAGAGAGAGAGTGAAGAAACTTGACAAAGCTGCTACACTGAGTGAAGATTACAATATAATTAGTAATAAACATAATTACAATGTCAAGTACCAGAGTCAACAACGCCCAGGTTTTAAGTCTTATCCAAATAACAGGAACAAATTATTTAATGGGAAACCTACAAGTGATACTACCAAGAGTACACAAGGTAATACAACTCAGCAAAACTAATGTGAAATCCTCATCCAGTTTTTCAAGACAGTTACAGAAACCTAATGTTGTCTGTTTCAAGTGTGGAAGAGTAGGACACTACAGTTAAGAGTGTTACCGGAATCCACAGCAGTCAAAACCAGTTAGTGAAGTTGTGAAACAAACTACGAAGAGCAGTGTGGGAAAGAATCAGACTCCAGAGAAGAATGAAACTAAACAAGCTGAATGTTTAGCAACCAGTGGAAATGTTACCTCAAGCAGTGAGTGGCTTAGCAGTGTGGAGGCTTTTAAGCCATATATCTATGAGGGTATGCTGTCAACTCAAGAAGGAAGTATGCAGCACCAGTCAAGATATTACGTGATACAGGGAGTAACCATAGTGTGGTAGTACGTGGTTCTCACCCTCAGTTGGAGAAGAGTCTCACAGGAGATTCAGTTATTTTGAATGGTATGGAGGAGAGGAAGTAACTCCTATATGCCGCTTACACCTTGTCATGTGAATTGGTGACAGGGAACGTTGATTTTGCTGTAAATGACTCACTGGCTGTGGAAGGAGTACATGTTCTGTTGGGGAATGAAGTTGGTGGTGTGCCATTTATTCCTTATCCTGTAGTGACAGACAAACCATTGAGGATTAGTCTACAGTAGAGTTGGAGAAGAATACCCCCACCTGTTTCCTAGTTTGTAACTACCAGAAGTATGAAGAGACTACGACTGCAAGTGAAGAAACTGAGGATTTACACACCCAAGAAGGATCAAGTGAAGGATCTTTGTGCTTAGAAGAATTATTCCAGGGAAGTGAAGTTTCCCATAGTGCTGACCAAGAAGAGATTTCCCAAGAAGATGAAGAAGACGACGACGACAAAGAAGAAGAACCTGATGTTCCTGAAGAGACTCCGAGTAGTCAAAGTGTTACTGAAGACAGTAGTGAAACTACAGTAGCTGAGTTAGGGCAGATATTGAGAATTCAACCCTTGAAGTTGGTCAAGTGACAAGAGAGAAGCTGATGGACTTGCAGAAGAAGGATGCATTGTTAACTGATTTGTTCTTCAGAGTTGTTGATCGAGAAGAGATTGCAAACAAAACTCCTACCTGTTACTATCTGAAGGAAGGAAAAGTTTGCTGATGAGGAAGTATAGAACCTACAGATACCACCGGAGATGCTGTATGGGCGAATATCATCAAATTTTGATTACATATCCATTGAGAAAGCAAGTGGTTGCAGTAGCTCATGAGTCTGGACATATGGGAATCAGGAAGACTGTGGAGAAGATCATGAAATATTTTTTCTGGCCTGGACTTCACAAAGATGTTAGCAGGTTTTGCCGTGAGTCATACCTGCCAGATAGCTGGAAAACCGATGAAACCATCAAGAAAGCACCCCTACAACCTATAGAAGTTAGAGGACAACCCTTTAGCAAAATGATATAGACATGGTTGGACCGCTGCCAAAGACAAGAAGGGGAACGAGTATTTGTTAACATTAATGTGTCCTGTGACAGATATTCCAGAAGCAATCCCTGTTAGAAACATATCTGCCAAGATAGTTGCTGAAAAACTTGTGGAAGGTTTTTCTCAAAGTTTGGTATACCAGAAATAGTTTTACAAAGTGACAGAGGAAAAAACTTTACTTCAAGTTATTCCAGGATGTGATGAATTTGTTAGGAGTGAAACAACAGTTATCCACTGCTTATCATCCAGAGACTCAAGGTGCCTTGGAAAGGTTCCATCAAACATTGAAAAGTATGCTGACAAAGTATTGTTCTGAGTCAGGAAGAGAATGGGATGTTGGTTTACCATTAATGTTATTTGAAGTTGGGAATAGCTTATCAAGAAAGTATGGGATGTTCACCTAATGAAATTATTTTTGGAAGAGAAGTGAGAGGACTGTTGAAGATTCTTGCAGAAAATTGGGAAGAAGAAAATCAAGAGGAAATCCACCAGGAGAGTATATATGTGAAGAACTTAAGGAAAAGGTTGAAAGAGATTAGAAAATTTCTTTAGAAAACTTGAAAATGAGTCAAGAGAAAATGAAAAGGAATTTGATGCTAAGACTAAGCTAAGAAGTTTTTGTGTTGGTCAACAAGTGTTAGTGTTCTTTACCTGTCAAGAGATTTCCCCTCCCTAATAAATTTCAAGGTCCTTACAAGATAATTCAGAAGCTAAGTGATAGTACGTATGTGATGATCACCAGAAAGAAGAAGAAGACAAAGGAAGATACATGTAAGCCTCTCGAAACCTTATTTCTCAGAAACTAAAACTGAAACTGTGTCAGTAACCCAAACAACTTTATCTACAGAGACAATGATGGCTACGAATTGGGAGCTGCAAGCAAGATGAATAATTCTTCAATTTCGGAAATTTTGGAGGATAAACTGAAACATCTGAGTGTTGAACAAGGTGAAGACTTAAGTGAAGTAATTAGAAGTTTTCCAGAAATTTTTACAGATGTGCCTAGACGTACTGATCTGACCAAGCATGAAATCAAGATTCAAGAAGATGGAAAACCTTTCAATCAAGCAAGAGCCTATCGCGTATCACCCTATCATTGAGATATTTTGTTAAGAAAGAAGTTGAGTATTTGCTGCCACATGGATTAGCAGAACCCAGTTCAAGTCACTTCAGTTCTCCATGTGTGTTAGTAAAGAAACCAGTGGTTCATTTAGGATGTGTACTGATTATAGGAAGCTGAATTCTATCAGTGTGGCTGATAATTATCCTTTGCCTTTTATAGATCAGTTACTTGTAATATTGGGCAAGCCAAGTTTGTTTCCAAGATAGACTTGTTGAAAGGATATTATCAAATTCCCTTAGATGAGAATGCCAAGTTGCTGTCAGCTTTTATTACTCCATTTGGACTGTATCAGTATACTGTTCTGCCGTTTGGTCTGATGAATGCACCCGCAACATTTCAATGAGTGATGGATCAACTGCTAGTATCAATAGAAGGAGTAGTGTTATACGTAGATGACATCGTGATTTACTCTACAACACGTGGGAAGAACATCTGAAAGATTCTGAGGAAAGTTTTCAAGAAACTTCAAGAAGCAGGATTAACAGTCAACCTAGAGAAGAGTGAGTTTGGAAAGGCAACTGTCCAGTATCTTGGGTTTAAAGTTGGGAAAGGCCTTCTTGCTCCAGTAAATGCTAATGTAGAAGGTATCCGTAAGGCTACCCCACCTACTAACAGGAAACAGCTACAGAGAATTTTAGGCATGGCTGGATTCTATCGTCGTTTTTGCCCAAATTTCTCAGCTGTAGTAGCTCCCTTGACAGACTTAACTAGTCAAGAATCATTTGAGAAGGTAAAAGCCATTTTAACTTCAAGACCAGTACTTCAATCTCCAGACTTCAACAAGAAATTTGTGATACAAGTTGATGTCAGTGTGGCGTTGGAGCTGTTCTACTTCAAGAAGATGAAAATAATATCTACCATCCTGTGTGCTTCATGTCTACAAAATTGAAAAAACATCAGAAAGTATACTCGACAATCGAGAAGGAAACTTTTGCCTAATCACCGCATTGAAAAAAATTTTAAGTGTATGTGAATAGACCTAGGAATCAAGAAATTTTGTTTTAGTGTTTGTCTGATCACAATCCACTATCATTTATCCAGAGAATTAAAAAACCACAATCAAAGACTGACCAGGTGGTGGTTTCGTGCCTGCAACAGTATAACTAAGAGTGCAGCACATTAGTGGCAAAAACAATGTAGTTGCTGATTATTTATCTCGTTGCGAATCGTTGGATTCAACACCGTGATAAAAAATCCTCTGGGGGGAGGTATATTATATATTGCCGACTTTCAAAATGCATATTTCCCCCCTTTGAAATGTTATGTAGAATGTGCAACATTTTTTCAGATTCCTAGATGCTTAGAGATAGGATGTTTTAAAAGGTGTGTTCAGATTTTCGCATTACATATTGTAAAAAGAATATATATGTAACATAGAATGTAAAAAGAGAGAGATTTTCTTTGTCCGTTCAAAGCTATAATTGTTTCAGTAACTTGTCAACACTGTGAGATTGGAGGGTCTGCGAGATCCATTTGCTTTCCTAATTCTGTCAACGCGTTTGATAAGCGAGCTCAAATCTTCAGTTGTGTTTTGGAGAATCTGTCATCGTAAGTGATAGGGCTTTGCCTCCGTGTCGATCGAGTAGAGTAAGTGTCTTTTTTTTAACAGAATCGTCTCATACGTGTATGTCTTTGCCGAGGCACACATGGGGATTTCACATTTTGTGAGTAAGTTGCATAATATTTCGAAGCTTCTAGAAGCATTTGTGCCAAAAAATGTGTGCCAAAAACATTTTTTGTCATCTCCTCAGTCCAGTTTTCGCAAGGGA
Source organism: Macrobrachium nipponense (assembly GCF_015104395.2). Classification (NCBI taxonomy): domain Eukaryota; kingdom Metazoa; phylum Arthropoda; class Malacostraca; order Decapoda; family Palaemonidae; genus Macrobrachium; species Macrobrachium nipponense. The sequence continues at coordinate 2,812,556 of NC_087207.1, read as the reverse complement.
AGATTTCATTATATCATAGAACCTCGAGGCGGTCAGATCTCTCTCCCTCATCTCTCTCTCTCTCCCGCGACATCCTTGAGATTATATTAACGTAACGTTAATTGGTCACTCGTAAACTTGAGAATTTTAGATTTGATATTCTTAGAGTTTATTTAGTATTATTTAGTGTTTTTGTGGAATCTGAACAAACATTGTTTCATAACGGCGCCTGGTTTTTGGTAAAGTGAAACAAGCCTGCAGCAAAGAAAGAAATTGGTATACCAAAAAGGTAAAGTGTGTCATATTTTATTAGTTGCAACTAATAACTTATAACTAATAACGGACAGGAACAGTGGTTAACTAATAACAGATGCTTACGAAGGTTTGGTAAAAACTGTTGGTTACAATGTTTTGATTGAAAAAGATTTACACTTTTACACATTGCGTATTTTTGTGTTTTGTGTTTGTTCCATTGTTTGTGCACTTGTTCATTTTCTTATTGAAGTGTGCCTTTTTGTTTTATATTTTCATTTGCTTAATCATTGCACATTTAATAAATTTAACACTGAATTAATTTGCATTTACTTAGAATTCTTTTCAAGTTTATTATTGTTTAGCATTTGTGAATTAATTTCAAATTTCAAATTATTCCTAACACTTTTGAATTTCAATTGAATTAATTTTCTTGAATTTTGTGATAAATTAATTTTGATTTAATTTTACTTAATTTGATACAGGAATTAATCAAACTTTTCTTTGTTTTTCAAGTAACAGTAATTTTCCCTGATATTGTGAATTTTACTTATAAATTCTGAATTTAATAATAAATTTTTGTATTTAAAATTTTTATAAGTATTTCATTTCTAGCCAGTATATTTGCATTTGATTATATTTATGTTAGGTCGAATATAGATGGTATTTGATTTGCTTTCCTTCAATTTACTTGAAAGTGACTTAGAACCAGGGAAGTACTTAGACTTCTGAAATCAGGGAAATACTTAGACTTTTATAGTTGTTGATGGTGTGATGGCCTTTGATTAATTTAATTACTACAATTACCACCTCACACCTGTTTTGATGAACTTTGTCTGATTTTCTGCAATACTGGTAAGTTGTTAAGGGATCACTGTTGCCTTTAGAGTATTCAGTCGTTTAGTAAGTGTTATGAGGGTTCAAGTGTCTGGCTTTTGGTGAGGTAATAATTGATGAATGGTAACCGGATACTGGCACTTCGTAACAATATATATATGTATATATATATATATATATATATATATATATATATATATATATATATATAGATATATATATATATATATATATATATATATATATAATATATATATTCACTATATACACTATATACATGAAATGCAGTTTATATTGCTCGAATGAATGGTGGCAACATTACCCAGCGTTCGTCAACATGAAGTTTACCAATAACTCATAATCGCTGGGGTCTCAATATTTTAAAACGCAGCTATTGGTAATTGTTCCTTACTAGACTTGTTGAAGTTCAGGCGAGAACCAGCCTTTTGATCACTGGCACTGAATTTCGGGCTGTTGCTGAACATAACCAGAACTGATAGCTGTTTTATACTGTTGAAATGAATCAATTGATCCAACAGTTATCAATAATATTTTCCATGATATCAGTACATTGCGGTGTCAAATTCATAAGCAGTTGGGACTCTAAGCGGTTGAGGAGGAATTGGGGTTTTATTGCAATCGTCACAGACCCCGTAAGGGGTAGTGCCGTCTTCGACCCCTAGCTGCAACCGTTTTCATTCCTTTTACTGTACCTCCTTTCATATTCTCTTTCTTCAACTTACTCTCCGCCCTCTCTAATACTTTTATTCAAAAAAAAAAATGCAACTGTGAGGTTTCCTTCTGTTGATTCGTTCAAAACCTTTTACTACGTCAATTTCCGTTTCAGCGCTGAATGACCTTATAGGTCCCAGTGCATGGCTTTTGGCCTAAATGTACGACAGCACAACTCCCAGAATGAAGCCTCGTGGGCAGAATAACGAAATGAAATTAGTTCCAAACTTGACTCGAGGTTAGGCCCACGGGAGCAGACCGCAAATTCGGCAGTTGTTGTTTTGACCTCTTGTCTCTTCATTTCCCTTCCCAGAGGTCGAAAACTTTATCGCAGACAGAATAGCAACTTTGTAAAGATATATATATATATAATATATATATATATATATATATATATATATATATATATCTGTATATATATATATATATATATATATATATATATATATATATATATATATATAAAACATTGGAACGGCAGAGAAAAACGAAACCTTTATCCTTCGTCTTTTTTTTCAGTTGCGAGGAAAGCGTACAAACATATCCTTTGGCCTTTGAGCTGTGATAAGCAAAGAAGTTGTGATTGACAGGAGACGAGTTTTATTACTTAGTGAAGGGAGTGAAGAGAGAGAGAAGAGAGAGAGAGAGATGAGAAGAGGAGAGAGAGAGAGAGAGAGAGAGAGAGAGAGTGGGGGGCGGTTTAAATGTCGCTCTCTTTCAGAGGAAAGGAGAGACTTACATCTCAGTTATTTGTGGATTTATTTGTATACTGTAAACACATATCAAAAACCAAAGCATAATTTCCATTTTGAAAAAAAAAAACATATTCCTTCACATTTATGATCTTCATTTCCAGTACATGAAAAAGTTAAGGCTATGTGATATCAGGATTACATGCTCATTAAAACAATGTAAAAAAAAAACACACACACACACAGAACTTGGCATTAAATACCTAGAGATTTATTGTCTTATGGTCTTTTCAGTATACAGTACTTAAACTCTTTTTACTAAAGTGTTAATATCGTTCAGTTTATTCTAGTTTATTAAAATTGTACTCATTTTAATTTTACAGTTTATCTTCTTTTTATTTTTTTTTAGCTAAAGTCACGTGTTAAGTTTTTTGCTCTGGTCATCATATCTTGCGTCTTTCCATTCGAAATGTTTTTCGCCACAAAAGCTCATATATAAGTATATTGAAGAGTCTGTACTATTTTCCCAATACAAGGTTAGAAAATGCTCTTTAATTGTATAAGATAATATAATCAACTTGTATAAGATAATATAATCAATTTGTATAAGATAATATAATCAATTTAGCTTGACGATAATATAACTGATATTTTCTTATGGCAACGTGCTGATATATAGGAGAAAGGGCACAGGTTAGAGATGATCAATTAATCACATAAACAGTGGAAAAAATTAAATGGTAAAACTAATAGAGGGCTATGAAACCTAGAAGAAGAAAAAAAAGGAAACTGGATAGCAAATATTCATCAAGATGAAAAATAGCAAGATAGTGAAAAGCAGTTACACAAAAAGAAAGTCGACTCGTGGATGGGATAGTGCCATCAGTGCCCCTCAATTGGTGCACTGTAGACATACTTAGGTGTCTTTGCAGCGTCCCTTCGGTCCCTAGCTGCAACCCCTTTCATTCATTTTACTGTACCTCCGTTCATATTCTCTTTCTTCCATCTGCTGAGTTTCCACCTTCTGCAACCCCTTTCATTCTTTTTACTGTACCTCCATTCATATTCTCTTTCTTCCATCTGATGAGTTTCCACCTTCTGCAACAATTGTTTCAATAGAGCAAATGCTTTGAGGTTTTCCTCCAGTTGCGCCTTTCATACCTCCTCGCTGTCAATTTCTCTTTCAGCGCTGAATGACCTCATAGGTCCCAGAGCTTTTGCATTAAATCCCATATCTTTTCTAAAAGAAAGTAAAGATATCAAGAGACGACTGAATAGAAATTCTGCTGGAAAATGAGGAACTGATGATAGGAGGGAGAAAGTAGCTTTCGATCCTGGAAAATTGCGATCATTTGCCACCAAAGGCTTCGGAAATTGGCGCAGACAAAAAGCGGAATGAATTTGTTCGAAATAGCCCTTTTCCAACGTGACCATCTTTGCTCTCTCCTTCGCTATTGCTCGCTCATATTCTATCTCCGTCTGTCTGTTAGCCTGTCTGTCAAAATATGTGTTTGTGCGTTTGTCTTCCTGTCTGTTGGACTCCAAACAAATAACCGTATGAGTTAGAACAGAAAAGCCTCAACCAGATATAGTGGTATGAAAAAATAGTATTTTCATAATTTTTCATATATGTTTTTATCGTAAAATTAAGAGGCTTTTTCGTGGTAGTATCTCATCAGGTATCACGACTGTTAAAAAATTCCCGTAGCATTCAAGGAAGCTAGTGGTTCAAGTCAGTCCAGAATTTATAGCATATCACTGCATTCCTGAAAATAATGACAATTTCGCATTATACCTTTCAAAAAGCACTTTACTGTGTCATATTCACAACAAGGAATTTTCTGTTATATTTCCCTTTCCTGCTCTGCAACAGGTTGCTGAATTTCAATATCGTCCGTCGACTGTCAGTTTGAGTTTTATTTCTGCTCTCTTGAACGGGCCACCTTGGGAAAATACTTGCAGGCCATTCTGAAAGGTGATTGTTATCTCAAATAAAGCCAAAAATAAGATATATAAAAAAAAATTAGCAGCTGAAAAAAATTAAATCTTTTTAAGGGGCAACTGATATATCAAGCAAAACCAAGAGAGGAATGTACAAGGATGTATGCTGTAAAACTAACAGCCGTTATTGGAGAAATACGATTTAGTAACATAAAGATACATTAAATGTTGAATATTTTCAGCCTAATTTCTTTAGTTAGAAATAGTGTTAGCGTGTACTTATTCATTATTATTATTTATTTATTTATTTATTTTCTTTATTTATTTATTTATTTATTTATTTTTTTGCTTTATCACAGCCTTCCAATTCGACTGGGTGGCATTTATAGTGTGGGGTTCCGGGTTGCATCCTGCCTCCTTAGGAGTCCATCACCTCTTCTTTACTATGTGCGCCGTTTCTAGGATCATACTCTTTTGCATGAGTCCTGGAGCTACTTCAGCCTTTAGTTTTTCCAGATTCCTTTCCAGGATCTTGGGATCGTGCCTAGTGCTCCTATGTTATTGGGTAACAATTTCCACTGCATATCCCATATCCTTCTTATTTCTATTTTCAGGTTCTTGATACAGTTATTTTCCCTCCATTTTTTTCCCTTTCTTTTCTCTTCAACTCTGGTGTCCGGGCCCATGTATTGCGGACATCAATGAGTGATACTTTCTTCTTTTGATTTTGTCATTCCAAAGATCACGTCTGGTCTGTTTGCAACGTATCACCCTATCTGCTCTGGATACCATAGTCCCAGAGGATCTTTGCCTGATCGTTTTCTATCACTCCTTCAGGTTGGTGCTCGTACCACTTATTACTGCAAGGTAGCTGATGTTTCTGCACAGGCTCCCCAGTGGAAGGCTTTTGCTACTGAATCATGCCTCTTTTGTACTGGTTTTTGGTGGCAAGTGCCGGACATTCGCTGCTTTGTGGTTTATGGTCTCATTTTTCGTATTGCACTTCCTACATATGGGAGAGATGTTATTTCCATCTATCGTTCTTTGGATATATCTGGTTCTTAGGGCCTGATCTTGTGCCGCTGTTATCATTCCTTCAGTTTCCTTCTTGAGCTCTCCCCTCTGTAACCATTGCCATGTTGTCATCGCTGGCCAGTTCTTTAGTCTGTCTCATGTGTCCTTGCATTGGTTTGTTGTTCCATTCCTCTGTTCTGTCTGTCATTCTCCTGTCTCTGTATATTTCTGGGTCTTCGGTCTACTTTTATCAGTCCTTCTTCCCATGCACGTCTTTAGCCACTCGTCTTCACTGGTTTTCAGATATTGCCCCAGTGCTCTGTTCTCGATGTTGACGCAGTCCTCTAATTATTATTATTATTATATTATAATTATTATTATTATTATTATTATTATTTATTATTATTATTATATTATTATTATTATTATTATTTTATTATAGTTGTTGTTGTTGTTGTGTTATAAAGGCTTAGACATTTATATAACTAGTTGAAAACGCCGTAACATCCTTATCAAGATTCCTCAGAGAAAATTGCTCCGATGAAATGAAAAAAGAAAATGTACCGAAAAGATTTACATTAATATAAAGAGCTGAGCAGAGGGAACATTATACAGTTATCTAAATAAATATCAGGAGAAAACTAAAGAGAGGCGTTAGCTTACTCGGATAAACATAACACAGGAGGTAGAGATTTAACAGCTGTTTAACAATAAAGACAGGAGACAAAATTCTTATAACATCATATAGAGATGGAAATATATTCAGTAAACAACTGATGAAATATGAGTCAAAACGATCAATTGCAAATAACATTACTCTAAAGACCCCAATGTGGAAAACAACTTTATTATAAAGTCTTGGTAACGATGTTGCCTAACAGTGTTCACCAATTTTGTCAGTGAAACCAACCGTTGAGGTCCGATATGAATTCTAACTGTTATTCATGCTTGGGTAACCGTGAGATCTGATGCCTCTATTGCAAGCATTACTCTTTTACTTCAAAATGGTTTTAATAATGATCTGTATGATCTGCGCTTATTTTATCCGGCAGTAAATGAACGTGGGTAGACATGAATAGATCTCTTTTCATTAGTTTTTGCCTTGGAGAGGTTGATAGTTTGTCAATAATATATATGATATATATATATATATATATATATATATATATTATATATATTATATATATATACTATATATATATTATAATATCTATATATATATATACAATACAAATAAGTGTAGTACATATATATATTAATATATAATATATATATATACTATATAATATATATATATATATATATATATATCTATATATATATATATATATGACTGGTAAAAAAGTGTTCTGTAAACAACAGAATTCCATCTAATAAAAAAGGAGCCCACCCACACCAAAATGTAGAGAGAAAGTAACTATATTTCAGAGACTGCTGTCTCTCTCTTCAGGTATATGAATGAGAAAAGTTACAGAAAAGGTGGTATTTATACCAGAGATTCGTCCACAAGTAAGCCAATTGTTTAGGTCACCCCCGCTGATAACTAAATCTTCCTTTATCTTCTTAAGCGTTGGTTGAATGAACACTGCGTCGACGATGTCCGATGTCCAATTCCCTTTTGAGATGTTCATTACCTGCTTCTCTTTTATTAAGGCCGATTCCATCATTTGACTCTTGTCCGGCAGTTGCTGCTATAAATTACACGTGACATATTCCAGTTTATTTTATGGTTATGTTCATTTATATGATTGAAAATAGCCGAGTTCTGTTGTCCATACCTAACTGACCGTTTGTGTTGTATTAATCTCTGGGGAAGTGATTTACCTGTAAATCCGATGTAAGATGGTCACAGTCCTGGCATGGGATCTCATATACCCCAGAGTCTTTGGGCGATGTCTTTTGTTGGACGTTAATCAGGGATTTGCTAAGGTATTTTGGGTACGTAAATGCGCAAAGGGTTGATTTCCCAAGGGTGTGAGTTATCTCTTAATTCGTCTCCAGGTGGGGAATTTTTATTTTATTGTTGGGGTGTGTCTCTGGTCTTGTCTTTAGGGGGTCGGTAGAAAATTACGTTTGCTTTTTGAATTGCTTTCTCATATGGTCAGGATACTTTAAAGATGAAAGTTGCTTGCGAATTAGTTCAAATTCTTTTCAGGCAAATCTGGGGAAACAAATTTCGTAGACCACATGGCTCGTTAAAGAATAGGTTGCTAGCTAGACCTATCTTGGATAGTATTGTCATGATAGCTAAAGTAGTGAATATATGAAAGTGAAGAACGTTGGTTTTCTGTATATGGTAAAAAAATTTGTATTCTGTCGTGTTCTCTGATTATGAAACATCAAGAAAAGGAATTTTGTTGTCTGTTTCCCATTCAACTTTAAATTTGAGTGCTGGGCACTAATGCGTTTAATTTTGAGAGGAATTCATTAAAATTACCCCACTTATCTCCCAAAATGTTAGTATGTCATCCACGTATCTCATCCACGGCATGTTTTTGGGTTTTATTGCATTTATTACTGTAGTTTCAAAGTATTCCATGTACAGATTGGCTAAAATAGGACTTTAAAGGGGGGGGGGGACTACCCATACTACACCCGAATTTTTGCTTGTAGAATGATTCCCCCCCGGAAATTGTGGAAAAAGTAACGTTAAGTTAGATTGTCAACATTAATTTTTAAAACTAAAACTTTTTATTATTTTGGTTCCAAAAGTGCCAAAGTGGGAAATGATTCTGAATAGGGGGGGGATTAAAATTTTTTCCCTTAAAAAAAACTGGAAAAGAAAAATTAGAAGGGAAACGTTCCTTGTACTGGTTACTTTTTGTTGGAATAGGGGAGTGTCTACGTCAAGGCTTAAAAGTTTTATGTTGTGAAGTATATGTCTGTTCTCTGAATTTGTGACAAAAAGTCTTCCGAATGTTTGATGTGACTGGGAGAAAAAGTTGCCTAAAAAAAAAAAAGGAGAAAGGAGGCCAGATAACCATTTAGAAATTTTGTAATTGAAAGCTCCGGCGCATGAAACGATGGGTCTGAATGGAAGATTGTCTTTGTGAGTTTTGGGAAGACCATAAAAGTAGGGTAATTTAGGATTAATTACTTTAAATTTCTCTAATAGTTCAATACTCTTTTGTCTTGGCCAATTAATCTTACTTTCCAAAAAGAAAAAAAAAAATTCTGTGGGGGGAACGTTCTGGAGGGGATTTTCGTCAGTTTTTCGTAAGTATTTGTGTCGCTAAGGAGCTGGTTGATTTTGTCGAGGGTAGAAGTCTTTGTCCATTATTACAATTTTGCCGTCTTTGTCGGATCTACTTATTATAACATCTAACTTTTTTAGCGAGTGGATGGCTATCATGAATCAAATGCGGGGAACAGGATATTCTTATGAAGGTCAGTTAAAAGCATTTAGTAGCACTCCTTTTAAACATTGTTCCCAAGATTTCCTGGAAAAAGAATTTGAACTAATTCGCAAGCAACTTTCATCTTTAAAGTATCCTGACATATAATTGAGAAAGCAATTCAAAAAGCAAACGTAATTTTCTACCGAACCCCCTAAAGACAAGACCAGAGACACACCCAACAATAAAATAAAAATTCCCCACCTGGAGACGATTAAGAGAGTAACTCCACACCCTTGGGAAATCCAACCCTTTTGCATTTACAGTACCCAAATACCTTAGCCAAATCCTGATTAACGTCCAACAAAAGACATCACCCAAAGACTCTGGGGTATATGAGATCCCATGCCAGGACTGTGACCAATCTTACATCGGATTTACAGGTAAATCACTTCCCAGAGATTAATACAACACAAACGGTCAGTTAGGTATGGACAACAGAACTCGGCTATTTTCAATCATATAAATGAACATAACCATAGAATAAACTGGAATATGTCACGTGTAATTTATAGCAGCAACTGCCGGTACAAGAGTCAAATGATGGAATCGGCCTTAATAAAAAGAGAAGCAGGTAATGAACATCTCAAAAGGAATTGGACATCGGACATCGTCGACGCAGTGTTTTCATTCAACCAACGCTTAAGAAGATTAAAGGAAGATTATCAGCGGGGGTGACCTAAATTGGCTTACTTGTGGACGAATCTCTTGTATAAATACCACCTTTTCTGTAAACTTTTCTCATCATATACCTGAAGAGAGAGACAGCAGTCTCTGAAATATAGTACTTTTCTCTCTACTTTTGGTGTTTTATGGGTCTCTTTTATTAGATATATATATATATATATATATATATATATATATATATCTATATATATATATATATATATATATATATATATATATTATATATATAATAATGTTATATACATATGTATATATATAATAATATATCATATATAAATAATATATATATATATGTATATATATATATATATATATATATATATATATATATATATTATATATATATATATATATATATATATATATATATATAAATAAAAGTTTTGGCCAGCCACGAAGGAAAATTGAAAAAGCGATAGCCGAGAACTTTCGGTCTAGCACGACCCTTTACTAGGGCATAACTGAACATACAGAGGAAAAATATAGTAGAGTAGGCTTAATATCCAAACTGACGTTACAAGATTAGCAATAAGGTCGATTTCACTCTACAGAAACGAGGAAAACGCCATGAGGGCAAGATTAGTGATTTTTTAGGCAGCCACTCCTTGGAGGAGCAAAAAAACACGTGGTCAACAGATGATTCATCCAGAAAAAACAATACATTTTGAAAAAAAAAGGATGCCATATACAACTTATTACCATGAAATTTACAAAAATGTTCCCAAAAAATGATTGAAAAGACGAGAAAAAGGATATAAATATATCGAGCAAGATAGAGAGAGAGAGAGAGAGAGAGAGAGAGAGAGAGAGAGAGAGAGAGAGAGAGAGAGGGAAATAACTACACACGTGTGGGACTAATTAATTGTAGTTCATTTATTTTAAGGTCCTTCATAACATTTTACAATATATGGGGTCCAAATGGTACATCCCAGACTAAGATTTAGGTTGTTTTTATTAGTGATTTGTATAATTGCTGATTCCAGTAAATTTCTTGAAACATAATCATTAGATCTAGCAATTACAGAGGCATCGCCCCAATTAATACAATGAGATTTTTCACTCAAATGGATAAACAGTGCATTTGAAAGGTCTGGGCTGTTCTAAACTGAATCCATACTCTGCTTAATACGTACACATAAATTTTTATTTATTTTCAATTTCAACAGTGAATTTATGGATGCCAATAAATTATTCAATTTAGACAATAAATCATTTACATCGATACCAACAGGTAATGTTGATGACATCTTAGTAGTCTTACCTGTTGGTATCGATGTAAATGATTATTGTCTAAATTGAATAATTTATTGGCATCCATAAAATTCACTGTTGAAATTGAAAATAACAATGTCATCCCCTTTCCTAGATGTATTAATACATAGAGAATCGTTTGCAATGTAAATTCAGTATTTATAAAAAAACCCACAAATAATTTAACATATGTACATTTTTATTCTGGCCACATCTAATATTAAAATTTTCAATTTTTTCTTCTATGTTCCTATGTGCTTTGCGTATCACGAGTCCACAAATATCTTGACCAAGAAATAGAATACATAAAAAGATAGGAAACGATCTCTGCTACCCACCTCATATAATTGATTTATGTTATCCAAAAGCTCACAAAAAAAGGTTTTATAGTGTTGTTAGTAATGAAAAAGAAATCCCGAA
>NC_087207.1:2768856-2796356 GCF_015104395.2 Macrobrachium nipponense | reverse complement strand
AATTAGGAATTCTCTAATTACATAACGCTTCATCATACTCTCCCTCACAAGCTAGGAGACCCAGAGTTCTATTCCTTGGGCGAGGAGGTTCAGTTAATCAAGATTAAACCACATATGCCTTTGATGACCAGTGCGGTGAAATTACGAGCTTAGCCGTATCTAACATCACATATTATGAAAGTGTATGAAAGGGTAATGAAAAAAAATATTATGGAAACATTTAATAAAAAATAATTTGTTTAATTTAATAGGACAACATGGTTTCGTAACCGGAAAAAGTGCACAAACCCAACTGTTAGTCCACCGTAAGAAATATACAAAAATATGAAAAGCGGAAATGAAACAAAAAGATATGGTTATCTAGACTTTGCAAAAGCTTTTGACAAGGTAGATCATAATATATTAGCGAAGAAAATTAGAAAACATAATATAGTGGATAAAGTAGGAAGATGGTTAAAAGAATTTTTACACAACAGAAAACAGATAGTTATTGCAAACGATGAGAATATCCGGTGTTCCACAAGGTACGGTGTTAGCTGCATTAATGTTTGTTATTATGATTGCAGACATAGACAGTAATGTTAAGGACTCGGTAGTGAGTAGTTTCGCCGATGACACAAGAATAAGTAGAGAAATTACTTGAAGATAGGAACGCGCTACAAGGAGACCTTAACAAAGTATACGATTGGGCAGAGGTAAATAGGATGGTATTTAACTCTGATAAATTTGAATCAATAATTATGGACAGATAAGGAATCTATATGCATATAGGGGACCCTAATAATGAAACAATCACAAATAAGGAAGCAGTGAAAGACCTTGGTGTGATGATGAATAGGAACATGTTACGCAATGATCAAATAGCAATTCTATTGGCAAAATGTAAAGCAAAAATGGGAATGTTGTTACGACACTTCACAAGAAAAAGCTGAACATATGATTATGCTTCATAAAACATATGTTCGTAGTCCACTTGAATATTGCAATATGATATGGTACCCACACTATCAAAAGGATATTGCACAAATAGAGAGTGTACAAAGGCCCTTTACAGCTAGAATAGAAGAAGTTAAGGATCTTGACTACTGGGAAAGACTACAATCCTTAAGATTATATAGTCTAGGAAAGGAGAAGAGAACGCTACATGATAATTCAGGCATGGAAACAGATAGAAGGAATAGCCGAAAATATCATGGAGCTAAAAATATCAGAAAGAGCAAGCAGAGGTAGATTAATAGTGCCCAAAACCTATACCAGGAAAAATAAGGAAAGCACACAGGCATTAATCCACTACGCACCAGCATCGATAATGCAGCGTCTATTCAATGCGTTGCCAGCTCATCCGAGGAATATTTCAGGAGTGCGTAGATGTAAGAACAAGCTCGACAAATATCTAAGCTGCATCCCAGACCATCCAAGATTGGAAGATGCAAATTATACCGGAAGATGTACTAGCAACTCTCTGGTAGACATTAGAGGTGCCTCACACTGAGGGACCTGGGGCAACCCGAACAAGATGTAAGGTCTGTTAGGTAAGGTCTTGATAAAACCTGCTCCTGAAATAAGTGAGCACACGATGTCTCCTCGGATGGACCTATTCCTTGTAGCTCCTTGTAACACTCTCTCTCTCTCTCTCTCTCTCCTCTCTCTCTCTCTCTCTGTTTCAAGACAGTACAGATCAAACAATCCGTCGTAGTAAATACATAATACTGTGAAGAAGCTTTGAAAAGCTAAAGAACAGGAAACCTGAGGAAAGTTTATTGTGGGGCACAAAACTTTTCCTCTTTGTATAGGCATTACTAAGCTCCACAGAAGCCGAACAGAAGGCATTATTATGATAGTATCTAAAGAGGAGAAAAGAGGAAAAAGGGAAACAACTCTATGGCTTTTGTTTGTGAAGAGAAAAACCAGTTGAATAGAGGCAGCCTTTTCACTACCATAGTATTCATAGTATTTACGAACCGTCTTTAGTCTTCATTCACTCATTATGAATCCTCCTCTTTTCTTCTTGCTTGTTAAGGAGAGCGTTTCAAATATATAGCTGAGAAATAATGATGGTTTCCGAATTCAAAGATGAGGTTTTTTATAACCAAGTCAGTTTAATTAGACACTAAACTCGTGATGCGGAAAGTCTTTTTTAAGATATATATATATATATATATATATATATATATATATATATATATATATATTATATATATATACATACATATATACATATTTACACACACACACACACACAATATATATATATATATCTATATATATATATATATATTCTATATAATATATAAATATATATATATATATATATATATATATATATATATAATATATATATATACATACCTATATATATATATCTATATATATATATATATATATATAACATATATATATATATATATATATATATATATATATATATTAAATATATATATATATATATATATATATATATACTAACAGTTCACTTTGTTCGTTATCTATTAGTTTAGTATCAAGTGATGTTATTTTATCATTTTTGGCCGTTCTTTCCTTAACCATTAATCATATTCTATTGTGCCACTGCTGTTAGTTTGTTATTTCCTTTATAATAAATCCCGTCTAAATAGCTGCCTCAGTATAAAAGCCAAAATACTGCCCGTGTTCGCCAAGTCAAAAGAAGGTACCTCAAGTCAAATATCTCAAATACTCATCCCAAAATCTTATCTGAATGGACTGTGATTTGTCTCGGAACCTCTTCAAAATCCTCGCGGATATCATACAAAGATCTAGAACTTCAGAAATGGCAGAATTTCGCCCGTCGTAGGACCTGCGTATGAGCAGCAATGGACGCCTGTTTCCGTGTGAATTGCACGTCTCTTATCTCCTCTCTTTTCGTCTCTTTTAAGGTGTTACTTTTCAGTTTTCAGGGAAACTCTTCTCCCATTCCTCAAACTTCCTCTCCACTTGTCACGTTTCTTTGTCCCCTATGGAGGTCCTAGTTGGTTTCGCCTCGAATTTATCTTCGTGACAGCTTCGTTACTTTTGAAATAGGAAGCTATTTTCTTTTCGCAGTTTATTTTACATGTCACTGGTTATGGCAATGTTTTTTTCCCTCAACGAGAAAGCATGTGACTGGGTCCTAAGTGGAATGTACTAAAAATTTCCGTTATTATAGATTTTTTTATGAATTCTCTTTTAAATCATCATATAATCGCAGTCATTAAATATTGCTGACAAAATTTGATAACTCTGTGTAGAAAAGTGGATACGCGTTCCACTGAGGAGCAGTCCCCGTTTTGCTGTAGATCCAAGTTTGCATATAGAATCCAAGAATGTATTACTAATAGTATTAAATTTCAATCACTATAATATTAAAAAGCCTTAGAACCCCAATTTCGTATTTTTAACTCCTGGATGGAAAAACTCATATTAAGATTTGATTTATTTTAAAAATGAAAGTAGTAAAACAATGCTTTTTTCTGCACACGTATAATGCTGTATGAGCCGCGGCCCTTGAAGCTTTCTTTTACAGACTGGTGGTGGCCTGTCCTATTGCGTTGCCAGGCGAACGATCATGGCTAAGTTTAACCATAAATGAAATGCAACCTACTGAGGCTAGAGGCTGCAATTTGGTATGTTTGATGATTGGAGGGTGGACGATTAACATACAAGCTTGCAGCCCTCTAGCCTCAGTAGTCTTTAAGATCTGAGGGCGGACAGAAAAACAAAGCCCATTTTCAATATATATATATATATATATATATATATATATATATATATATATATATATATATATTATATATATATATATATATATATATTTATATATATATATATATAATATATATATATATATATATATATATATATATATATATATACACACAGAAAACTAAAAAGGCAGAATCCATTTATATTTTTTACCTTTGGATTACAACTAATGTTACGTCGTTTGAATTATCTCCATTACCTTATGTTCTTCACGTAAGATACGGAATATATTTAGAAACAACTCAGTCGTTCACAACAGTGATTTACAACAAACCAAAGAAAGATAAAAACTGAAAGTATTCTTAGAAAGAGTATTAGGCAAAAGACATAATCTAACAACAAATAACAAAAGGTTTATTAATTAAACAACAAGAGAATAATATAGAGAAATAAACAGTAATTCAGAGACAAATCAGAAAAACGAAGGCAGATTGTCATTCAGGGCATATTTCAACAATTGCAACATTACATCATAGAAATAACTAGGATTATAAATGTGTGCCAAAAATAAATTTGATGTGTAACTCTGTTTGCGTGCAAACGGATTATTTTCATTTCTTTTATTTTTGACATTTTGCTTTTACCAATAAATAATTTGAAAATCGGGATAATTTTATCAAATCTCGGAAGCTGGAAACCATAATAAAATTCATGTTACCAAACATCGTCAAAATGACAACTTATGACACAGGGTCATATTTGTTTATTTGTCTCCGATGATTTAAGTTCCGTGACCCCTGGATGTCAATACATAAAAAGCATAATAAAGCAAAGGCTCTAATGAGTGAGTCCTTTTTACCTGCACTCGGCTGTATATTGGAGGCATAATCTTTCGGAATATGAATCATGCGTTTATTTGATACTGCCCTTATATATATATATATATATATATATATATATATATATATATATATATATATATATATATATATTATATATATATATATATATATATATATATATATATATATAATATGTGTGTGTGTATTATATAAATTATGTAATTTATGATAACGCAGTATATGTGTATGTATGTATCTATATATGTTTTAATTTAAATATTTAAAGGGGACATTATTGAATTATCGTCGATAAAGATTTTGTTGTGCGAAATATTCCCAATGACAACTTCTATTAATTGTTGTTTAAAAAAAACTGGCATTTTGTCTTTTATGCTTTTTCGCAAATTGGTTGTTTTAAAAAAAAACGGGCATTTTGTTTTGTTTTTATTGCTTTTTCATAATTTGGTTGTTTCCAAAAAGAACGGGGTATTTTGTTTTTTATGTTTTTTTGGGTTTCCATTTTAAGTTTTTTATTTGTTGAAAAAAAAACGGATTTTTTCTTTTATGCTTTGTCAATTAAGTTGTTGTTTAAAAAAACTGGCATTTTTCTTTTATGCTTTTTCATAAGTGTTGTTGTTTTAAAAAACTGGCATTTTTTCTTTTGTGCTTTTTCATAATTTTTGTTTAAAAAGCTAGCATTTTGTCTTTATGATTTTCATAATTGTCGACGCATTAATACTCAAATTCCGTATTGTATTCACTTTCCCCAGCAAAGCTTTTTATGTCTTCGATGAGCAACATTTATAATAATACCCTACTCAGACCATCCGCTAACCTTTTTACCAACAACTCTCAATAAACTTTTTAACTTTATTTGTTCATGAAGTTTATATAATACATTGCAATGTAAGTATGGTGGCTAGTAACATTTTATGAGGGTTACATCATCATATTGTATAGGAAAACGTAGATAAGACTAGTAATGTCTGTCGTCATTGTTAGTTTAATTATGTTGATATTGAGTATGATAGCAATACGTATTTTGATGCTTGTTTGATGGTGGCCTATCCATGCTGCAAAATCTTTCTGAATAAAAAAAAGGCAAGTTTACTCCACATAACAAAAGTCACTCTCCTTTCGAAAGCAAACAATAAACTCTATATTTCTCTGCCTAGTGTTTGCTCTACATCTCTGGGTAAACAACACTGCCCGTTTTATTAAAGTAGCTTCGAAATCTATCGAGGTATCCAAAAAAAAAGAAAAAGGAGCGAACGACGGAATATTTATAACTTTATAAAGGAACGCACGGAATTTATTTATTTATTTATTTTTTATTGGGGACCGTTGTTAGGTTGCTTTGTTTCAATACTTTGCAAGTTTGGACAGTTTCTAAATGGTGGAAAATGAAGGAATGAGCAAAAAAATAATAATACAATATCTGGACTAACTTATTTCATTGACACAATTTTTTATACATTTGCGGACAAGACCCTCACATACACACACACACACACACACACACACACACAGGTAATTTTCTTTTTCCCAGAAATTCCAGAAATCTTTGGAGCATTGGAAACATTGCTTACTGTTAATTTTCATAACATTTTCTCAATTGATTCATAGTGCAAAATGCTTTGAGGTTTTCCTCCTGGACACCGTTTTTCAAACCTTTTAGTAGCAATTTACCATTTCAGCGCTGAATGACCTCATAGGTCCCAGTGCTGGTCCTTTGGGCTAAATTTTTACATTCAACTCAACACAACTTACCCTCTTCTCGAGGCTTTTTTGGAATGACATTTTGCTTTCTCCTTTTCCGCTCTCCATTAACCCTTCATCTTGAGAGGTGTTTTTTTACTGTCTCTCCTTCCATGTTTGAATCAGATCCTTCTACCTTCTGCTCCTTTGTATAGTTTTCCTCGGGCCTGGCCAAGAAATATGATTCAGGCTGTTTAGAAAAATAGGAAAATGTCGTAATGATATGAATATTTTAAATGAGCACAGGAAATCAAAGTCAGAAGCGACCCAATAAATTACTTTATGTTTCCAACAACAGTATTACTTTATGCCGTAGTCGAATCATCATCATCATTAACATTACTTCATATCAGTGATGGCTATTATTATTATTATTATTGATTATTATTATTATTATTATTATTATTATTATATAATGTGAATGAAATCCTAACAATATAAGCAAGTATATATGTATCAAACTAATTCTAGTCCGGGGTCGATTCAAATTCTCACATGTAATAGCGAACCGCGTATGATATGTCTTACTTAATATCCTCTTGAATTTGCCACGTTTAACTTCCCATCATCATCATCATCATCATCGGTCCAGTCCCTTCCCCGCAGAAAGAAGGACGAGAGGAACAGGCTGCGGATCCTCCCAGCAGTACTAGGGCACCTCAGTTGGTACGGTGTATATGCCCTGATGACTTGGGGAAGCCACCCGCCGAGATTATTCGCTGGAAACCGAGGAAGACTTCGCTGGTCCCCGTCGAGTACGGGCTGAAGAAGTGAAAATTATCATTATTTTCATTATTATTAGAAGTAGTGGCGTTATATGAATGTTATTCACTTATCAAAGAAATATCAAAGAAAATACAGAAAGGAAGGTTTTGATGGTATGGACCACCCGTTACGAAGAGAGGAAACATCATGTTAGAAGCATACGATGGAGATGGAAGTGCGGGGTAGAAAAGGAAGAAAGGAAGACCAAGAAAGAGGTGGCGTGAATGTGTAGGGGAAGATATGTCATGGAAAAGGTATTAACGAGAACGATGCACAGGACAGAATCGGTGAGACGACTCATTCACAACGGCGACTCTATATAAAAATGGGTTAGAGCTAGAAGAAGAATAAGATTCACTTATCAACACTGACATGAGATGACATCCATAGATGATATTGACATGAAAAGCAAGTTTCAACCCAATAATATATGGAAAGAAAAAGCGCTTTGACTAATTGTTTACGATTGTGTGTATATCACGTCGCAGCAATGATGGCTATGACGCAACTGTAAACTAGGAGTAGAGAGAGAGAGAGAGAGAGAGGAGAGAGAGAGAGAGAGAGAGAGAGAGTTTGTATGGAATGATTGCTAATAGTGCATTCTATTCTTCTCCCAGTTTTTTTCCTTCCTCTCATTGCAGTCTTCTTTGAGCATCACTGGTGGAAGCTTATTTATACTTGTTCTTGGGAAGACATCCGGGACACAATCTCAAAACCTCTAGTAATACCTTATTATTTTGGTTAGAAAGAACCCGGGACGTTTTTACTACGATAAACATCGTCAAAAGAATAAAGACTTCATTTGGCTCTCTTTGCAACGGGAGCTTAATCAAGAGAGAGAGAGAGAGAGAGAGAGAGAGAGGAGAGAGAGAGAGAGAGAGAGAGAATGAAATTAGGAGGCGTGTTTTTCTGCCTTGGCTTGCAGAATGGATTACTGCTCTTGGCTTGGCTGGGCGCTGAGACGATGGATGTCTCCATGTTTATTATTCAGTTTTGTAAGGTTTCTCTTGAGGAAGCAAATGAATTACACACATATATATATATATATATATATATATATATATATATATATATATAATATATATATATATGAATTTTAACACATCACCGCGATTCATATACTACGTGCATTAAGCTACAAATGTCCTGAAAATATTCAATTCGCTCTACTCGGAATTATATATTTTCATCTATGTTAACCGAAGGGGAATTGGATATTAAATGAAATCTGTAGCTTAATGCATACACACACACACACACACACACACACATATATATATATATATATATATATATATATATATATATATATATATATTATATATATATATATATATATATATATGTATATATGCATACAATTGTTTTCGTGCAGAATTATTGAAAATAACTGAAGTTACATCCCAATTCAATTCTTGAAGGTGAAGGGAAATTGAGAATACAAAAATTGCACGATGAATACTATGGTTGGGAAATGGTCTCTATTAATGAAAAAAAAAAAGGAGCAGAGTAGGGGAAATACAACGGGCGGGGGCGCGGGCTGGCGAGAAATCCCTATAATGGCGCCTCTACATATCGGCGGCGGTTTATGTCCGTGGAATTGTCCGGCATTTGGAATCCCTGCAAAATTATTCCTCCACAGAGTCAGTGTTCTTCTCGTTGCCTTCTTCTTTTCTTCCTTTTTTACTTTGTAAACGACACAGGATTTCAAAAGATTTAATAATGATAATAATATAATAATAATATATTTTTTGGTCTATCACGGTCATCCTATTCGACTGGGTGGTTATTTTTATAGAGTGGGGTTCGGGTTGCACCCTGCCTCCTTAGGAGTCCATCACTTTTCTCACTATGTGCGCTGTTTCTAGGAGCACACTCTTCTGGAGCTACTTCGACATCTATAGTTTTTCCAGGTTCCTCTTCAAGGATCTTGGAATCGTGCAAGTGTTTCTTATGATTATGGGTACAATTTAAACTGGATATCCCATATCCTTCTATTTCTCTTTTCAGGTCCTCGTACTTATCAGTCTTTTCTCTCTCTTTCTATTTACTCTGGTGTCCCATGGTATTGCGAAATCAATGAGTGATACTTTCTTCTTTATTATTATTATTATTATTATTATTATTATTATTATTATTATAGACGAAATTGTAATGTAAACAGAAAATTCTTTTAGGAGACCCTAGCCCTTATTAAGGTTATTTGGGACAATACAATAAAGTGTGAGGAAGACATTATCGATTAATACGCGATTAACTGACATTGTAAGAAGATATCTTTAATAAAAAAATATGCTGGTTCTTCTCCAAAAACAGTTCCATGCTTAAAACAGTTGGTGTATCGTTTATTACTTGTGGCGAATTCTCCTTTTGATCTGATTAGTTTCCGTTGGTTTTCCTTCTCCCTTAGTGAAGTATTGCTGTCTTATCCGAGACACTTTCCAATACACCGAACGTTTGTCTGACTCTAATAGGAGAATTGCGAATACTAGAAATAAGTTACAGGATTGCGTGTTCAGAAATGTTGCAAACAGTAAATAAAGTATATATATTATATATATATATATATATATATATATATATATATATATATATATACATATTGCGTGACAATATGTTTAGACAAGGGCACAGGAAAAATAAAAGGAGGCAGAACCGAACGCTTTCGTGTGATTTCAACACATTTTCGTGGTACAATATTATATATATATATTATATTATATATATATATATATATATATATATATATATATATATATATATATATATATATATATATGCATGTGTTTATATATATATATGTAATGTACTTGCTGTTGCAACTTTTATGTACACGTAATCCTGTGACATATTTCTAGTATTGATAATTCTCAGAACAGGGCGGAGAACACACCGGGATAGCAGAGGTGAATATGTCAAACAAAATCTCATGAAAAAAAAAATCACGATTTTAGCCAGATAAGTAACGCGTCTTTGGCAGGTATATCTTACCAGAAATAATTTTCTCACTATCTAGCGATTATTTGTGTATTCGCTTTATTTCCCCTTTCTAATCTTAATGCATTCTCTCTCTTGTAATCCTTTTAGCTTCTCTTGCATCGCCAGAAGTGAATTTCAATGGAGAAGAGAGATTTTACTGATGCAATAAATTCTGGGGATCTTGTAGAATACAATGAAGCGAACAAGTTCCATTTGAGAGTAAGGGCAGTTTTACTTTTATAAACATTCCGCTCGGTGGAAGATTGCTTTGCATTTGGTGTCATTCACTTTGTTTTAATTTAATGAATGATTGTAATGTAGATTCTACAGATCGCATTCATATGATGCGTGAAATTCTCGTAAGCTACAAAAACTCTCTTGCAATTTCTAGATTTCGTTCTTCTTTGTGGCACTGTAAGTGACGGTCACTCCCCTCGAACCCAAGGCCAATACAAATCTCGAACCTACAACACTTGGGTTCGAACCCCATCTGGAAAGGGAAATGGGACAACTGGTCGCGGCCAACTGGCCATGGCCCAGCTGGCGTGGGCCGACTGGCCGCAGCACAACTGGCCGCAGGGGCCGACTGGCCGCAGCCCAACTGGCCATAGACGAAGAGATGAGAGAAAAAAATTTATTTCTGTCTGTCTGTCTGTCTCTGTCTCTCTCTCTCTCTCTCACAGAAAATATTTAGATACAGTAAATCTATAAGACGAAGAGATAAAGAAAAAATTATTTCTGTCTGTCTGTCTGTCTTTCTCTCACTCACTCTCTCTCTCTGAAAATATTTGGATGCAGTAAATGTTAATTAACGAGTAACATCGAAACAATGCTATTTTACAAGAATGGTTTTGAATACAGTAAATGTCAATTAACAAAGTAACAAGGAACAATGCTACTTTACAAAAAAATGGTTGTAAACTATTTTCTTCTCCTTTTTTTTTTTTTTGGAAAGGCTAGGATTACTATTTAGGAAATATTGATTTTATCA
Source organism: Macrobrachium nipponense (assembly GCF_015104395.2). Taxonomy (NCBI): domain Eukaryota; kingdom Metazoa; phylum Arthropoda; class Malacostraca; order Decapoda; family Palaemonidae; genus Macrobrachium; species Macrobrachium nipponense. Next base: position 2,785,322 of record NC_087207.1, on the reverse strand, counting down.
AGTTTAGAGTTTTAAAATATTCAGTTGCAGTAAACCTTCTACAATGGCATCAGGTATACTCTCACAGCGAGGCAAAGGAAAGTTTGTGAGAGATGGCTATATATACGTTTTTGATAGACATGGAGCTGATAATATCACAGAGTTTTGGAGATGTGAAAGGAGAAGACTATGCAAGGCGAGAATATATTTGGAATGTTTATGAACGATGCATAAATGATGAGGATAGAACCAACAATCATGCCGAAGCTGCTCATCGTAGGCTGCAAAATGAACTATGGATGCAACATCCTACAATATGGAAGTTTATCGATAGTTTGAAAAGGGTGCAACGAGGAAGAGATCTTTATTACGAACAGTGGATTGCTGGTCAAACACCGCCCATAAAATTGAAGAAATTCCGAGAAGCTGATGATCGTATAAAATCAGTGGTGCTACAGTTTGAGAACAGAAATATTTTAAGAGTACCGTATCTGAGAGGAATTGCTCATAACTTCTCTTAAGATATATAGTTATGTAGCTGCTATTTTAAGCAGTTTTTATATTCCAATAATTCAACTTTTTAGTGAATTTAACTTTTTTATCTTTAATAATCTTTTATTTTTTCTCTTAATTTTTTTTATTCCAATAATGCAGCTTTTTTGTAACTTCTGTGTAATTCATTTGTTTAATAAAATTTACCTTTTAAGCATTATTCTTTCTTAGAGAAAAAACCTCTTTCCAAAAATGATATGCATACATGAATAAATAGTTTACAACCATTAACAATAATTACAAAGTTCAACAATGTATTTCAAAAAAAGGAAACAGTCCTATTGGCAAAGTGTCAAGCTCTCATTTAAAAAAAAAATGAAAATAGTTTACAACCATTAATAACAATAAACACCAATTTTCTTCTAAAGAGTTTATAACCAATAACAACAATCACAAAAATCAAAAGGGTATTTTCAAAAACAAAAAATAAACACTAGTTTCCTTCAAAAGATAATAAATCTCTCTCTCTCTCTCTCTCTCTCTCTCTCATCTCTCTTCTCTCTCTCTCTCTTGCCGCTGCGGCCAGTCGGCTGCGGCCAGTCATCCCCTGCGCCAGTTGAGCTGCGGCCAGTCAGCCACGGCCAGCTGGACCACGGCCAGTCGGCCGTGGCCAGTTGTCCTAGACCCCCATCTGGAAAGCTCTAAAATGGAAATGAAACTGCGCATGCATAAATTTATAGAAATTCCTCGAACCTACAAAAACACTTGGGTTCGAACCCCATCCAGTTCCCTCTGGACGAGTGTTTCGCGCTCGGCTGCCAATCCATTGGTCCGAAGTTCGATTCCCGGCCCTGCCAACTCGGAATCAGAGGAATTTATTTCTGGTGATAGAAATTCATTTCTCGATATAGCTGTAGGTCCCGTTGCTAGGTGACCAGGGTGGTTCCTACCCAGGTAAAAATATCTAATCCTTCGGGCCAGCCCTAGGAGAGCTGTTAATCAGCTCAGTGGTCTGGTAAAACTGAGATATACTAAATTAACTTTTAACCCCATCTGGAAAAGCTCTAAAAATGTAAATGAAACTCCTCATGCGAATCATGACCACATAATTGCTCTCCTGTAGAACCTCAAAACTAAGCTGTTTCTATAAAAAAAAAAAATAAAAAAAACACACACACACACACACACACACAACAGTCACTTTCACGTTCGTACTTAAACGACTAAGTAGCGGATGATCTCCTTGTGTTTAAAACTTCCACAACTGACGGCTTCAAACTCCTACTAGGATAGTTATCACGGACATAAATGTGTAGGGCCAATTTATACCACCAATGGATAATTCCTTCTTTCCTTGCAAGTATTACAACCTGTTCTCCGAATCTACCGTCAACTATCCTTTGTATAAGACCAAACCATCTTAAAATTCGAAGATCCACCATTTTACTTTTGCTAAACTTTTTACCACTTCTTTTACGTATCCCCCCAATTATCACCATTTCTTTTCTTATTAACGCCACATGTACCACTCAAGCGGTTCTTTCTTTCATCTTGCTATCTACCCTCTCCTAATAATTGTTTCGTGGCACAACTACTTTGAGGTTTTCCTCCTGTTACGACTTTCAAACCTCTCTACTCACAATTTCCGTTTCAGAGCTGAATGACCTCATAGGTACCAGTGCTGGGCACTTGGCGTCAATTTGTCATTCCTTTCCATTTCATTCTACCCTGTCCTGATGAATTATAAATACTAGTAATGTGATCCTAGTATTGCTCGTATAAAAATGTTTAAAATGTGATTATAATCTAAGTTCTTTTTTTTTTTACTGCTGATTCCATTTAACAAAATCATGAATTCGTTCATGAATGCATTCAGGCTTTCTTCAACTGCCGGTATATCAATCAAATGAGCTCCCTCATATCTCATTGATGACCTCACAAAAATGTCTCGCGCAGTGATTCATTTCCATCTGAAGTTATTATTGATAAATCAGTCTCTGGACAGTCATCTGCCCTCAGTCATGTTCATCGCCAGGAAGCTTTCGTGAATGAGATGTAGGTAGTACTATGTAACACTTTTTTTTCTTTTTTTAGTGATTTAAATTTCAGCTTTAGTCCGTCAATGACAAATTGTTGACCACAGACGACATCTATATTCTGTGATTCTCGCGGTCAGCAGCGTGCCTTTTATCTGGAATAAAAAATGATGTGATCTAATTGGTTTCTATAACTGTCATATTGTAGGCGTCCAAGTGCATTCACGGATGCCCTTGTATTTGAAAGGGATACATTCGATGGCGAGATTAGTTTACTTCTTGTACATTACAGCCTCCATACCATTTCTCTTCATACTGACTTTTCCATCCATTTCACCTTTAACAATTCTTAAAATATGTTTTTGGCAATTGGTTTATAACAGTGTTCAGTTATTCGAAGATTCGTTTTCTTTTATTTTTCTTTGAGAATCGTCCATTCCTTTAACTAAACCCATCACCATTTATAGTAAACAGGGGCTGTGGGACTATTGTTTGATTTTGCCATTACATTAAATTCGTTCTCAGCAAAACCCCCATATACGCTAAAGAATTGGGGGTTATTTATTAACTTTTTTTCAATAAATTAAAGTCATTCGCTGGGCACCTGAAACTAAGGAATATGAGCCCTTTTCCATAATTCCGCTCCCAATAAAATCGAAGGTCTCGCTTTCCTTATAAGGAACACGACGTTATAGTAATTTCCATCGCCAATAATAATAATAATAATAATAATAATAATAATAATAATAATAATAATAATAATAATAATAATAATACATCATTATTATTATCTCTTTTTCGCACTTTGCGTATGGTCGCTAAAAACCTTAAAGGATTAGGGTGTCCTTAAAGAGTTTTATTTAACAACAACAGCAATGATAATAATAATAATAATAATATAATAATAATAATAATAATAATAATAATAATAATAATAATAATTTATTATACTTATTATTATTATTATTATTATTATATTGCTGTTGTTAAACAGAAAACTTTTTAAGGACACCTTAACCCCTTTAAGGTCTTTAGCGACCACACGTAAGGTGCATGAAAGAGATGATTGACTGATACGTGATGAATTGCTTGTTGTAAAAAAAAAACTGAACGAGAAATCCTATCGGACTGGAGAAGCGAATCATAATTATTCCCTTTATAGTTATCGGTTCATTTCTCCAAAACGTCCGCCGTTTATGGCTTAGCGGCCGTTAAACGAGAGGTTGAGCGAACGAAGTAGAGCAAGACTTCGAATATGAATTTTCGCTGGGTTTAATGATTAAACAGCAGCCTCGTTACGCTTCTCCTTAGAAACAGGTGGTTATGAGGTATGGTGTTCTGGCGAGATATTCGCCGTTATTTTGCCATAACTTCCACCGCTAGTGGTGTTTTATAGCAGAGAGAAATAGGGTTTTGCCTCACCGAACGGGAAAATACGTTTGAAGTAACATTCACAATGGAGTTTGTTCATTTTCTCGTCTGATTTTAATATGCTTCTTCTTTGATTTATTTCCATATTTTTTCATATATGGAATTTTGTTGCTTAACCTTTCTTTACTGCTTAAAACGACTCGGTTTGTTGTATAAGAACATGTGCACACATTCTGTCTAAAAATAATAATCACAAGAATACTGTTAATATTTTTTTTATAAACACTATACCTGCCATGGTTTCAAATATTTTTTATTTTAGTTACTTGCTGTATACCTGCCATGGTTTCAAATATTATTTGTTATTTTAGTCATACTTGCTGTCTTTGCTACCGTGGTAATATTTTACCAAAACGTTGCTTGGCTTTGCCTTGTTACCTGGTAGTTAATTGTCATTCATCTTGACCCATCGTCCGTCTAAGAAAGAATACTTTCAACTTCACCAAAACTGTGACGATCGGTCAGTCATGAATGCACAATAACCATGGCATTGGTACGCAATGATTTTTCGTCACTACACCGTAACCATACTACTAACAAACGACCACGCGTTAAAAATTTCATCGACAAACTATCCCCATGGCTGCTCCAAAACCATATCATCGATGCGCGACCAAAAAAATAAATAGTAAACTTGGTTTAGAACTTGAAAATCAATTCATTTTGTGGAAATTTTTATGTATTCGCTCTCGGATGAACGAATAATGGTAAGTGGCCCGAAAAAAAGTCACAATTTTGACTTGGGAAAAAAGAAGTCACAGGAAGAAAAGTCACATTAATTTACAGTCTTTTGTTTATGTATTTTACGGTCATCCCTAACGGGCTTGTACTTACCACGTCGCAAAGGTGGATACGTACTGGGTTAAAACCTTGGGGTCACTATCTACGGAAGATTAATGTGACTTTTTTGTGATTTTTTTTTCTGTGACTTTTTACCTGTGTTAAAGATTACACCTCCCTGTGAAACCAAACCACTGGCTGTTGCCGCAGAGCTAGAAAAAAAAAGTTTTTTGGTTTATTACAGTCATCTTATTCGACCAGGTGGTTTTTATTGTGATGGGTTCCGGGTTGCATCCTGCCTCCTTATGAGCCCATCACTTTTCTCACTATGTGCGCTGTTTCTAGGAGCTCACTCTTCTGCATTATTATTTTTATTATTATTGTTGTTGTTGTAATAAGGCCGTTGTTGTTAATGTTGAAATTCTAATAATATCACGGTTAGTATACGAAAAGAAGGCTATTGATAAACAACAGGTTTTATGGTCATTCTGCATGACTGACAGACAGACCTCGAGCAACGTTGCAAAGCATGCTGTGAAGGTCGGTCTCGTCGTTCATTACGCGATTAGCATTGCGGCGAAAGAATCTTGATAGTGTTGAAAAGTAAGCCATCTGAAAATGCATCTGGGTCCGATGGATCAGATTTTAGTCCGTGCACGCCAGTATGAAATCCACTCCGCAAAAAATGCTGAAGGTCAAATGCTCTCGAAAGAGCATTAGTTGTTCCTGAAATGGTAGAGAGACTTCGTGATGATTCCGGGCGGATCCATTGGCTGCATTCATGCATTCGTGTTTTATCCGCTTTTCCACTCGCTTTTCGAATTTCGTGAAGTTTTTTTTTATTATTATTATTTTTTTAACGGTTGTTTCATGCATCATGAAAATATTTTTTTCGCACTCGATATGCACCTTTAGTAGATTCACATCAGCCGTGCATTTAACGTCTAGGCCAGTCCCTTACGACGCTCCTGATTAGCTGTTGATAAACCAATCACAGAGCTGGAAACTCTCAGTCTCTCGAGAGAGTATATAGGCAGGCAGGATGTATGTTCCACCTCCTGAAAGATGTATTCCTCAGCCAATCAGAAGCGTCGTAAGGGACTGTCCTAGACATCGGATGTACGGTTGATGTGAATCTACTATAGCACGCTGAGTACAGAGTCAAATAAACACAAGTAAGACATAGTATTTTACACACTCAGATTTTTCTTACTTCATTGATGATGGTTTGGTACATTCAGGATACCCTCCATATATTATGTTTCATGTCATGTGGGTGGGGGGGGGGGGAACACACAACATATACCGATACCACAACATACATATATAAAACAAACACCATCACGCACCAAAAACGTACATACGTAATGAGCAATACGTGTGTGTGTTGTGCGTCAGGCTTATGTGTGTAATTATACGGTAAATCATTTTGAATAAGTTCTTTTTGCATACCCCAGATGAATATGACCAGCAGATCTCAGATATATTTCTAATTTAGTTTTGTATTGCGACGGTATGCAGGTTTCATAATAAAAAATTACATTACGATGCATTGTTCACTTAGGTTATAACAAATGATTTCCATTAAAAATGACGTGATTTATACATAATGTTAGTATGAATCCAATGTGCACCGGCGGGATACAGCATTTCCATTAAATTAAACTGAAATGACCCATAAATAACTAATTAAGGGCAAACAGGAGAGAACGTTCGATTTTATCTACTGGTAAAACTTGATGATTTATGGCGTTCGCTGACGTGCAACTTATGAAATAGTACGAAATATATCTCTCATTATATATTATATTATTATTGATTATTATTATTATTATTATTATTAGTATTATTATTAAGAAATTTACAGTCTCGTGAAAACAATTAAATTGTTAAAAAAATCCACAATTATATATTAAAATATATTAAACAGTTCAGGTCAGACGTACAGGGCGCTTATTCATACAATAAAGATCAAGGGCAGGAACACGAAGAGATTCGCATTATGCTTTAATCCAACGTTTCGTGACAACATCGCCACATCTTCATGGATTTTTCTACAAAATAAAAGTATAATATGTTAACATAAAATAAGAGCTGATACAAGATCCAATAGTTGAAAAGTTTAAAAACAGTTTAATGGTAAAAATTAAAACTCTCACACTTAAATTACATGCACACTTGATTAAAAGAGACCAGAAGTACCAAACAACTTACAAATGACGAGAAGAACATTTAAAAATTTCACCTAAATCACACATATACATAAAAATAAAAACAAAAAACAAAATAATAAAAAAAATAAAAGGAAAACATATATACATAAAAACCACAGCCAAAAACAGCTCAACACTTAACCAACCTTTAGGCATCAAAGATAAAAACACACTAAAAGTAAACAACGTCAAGAGGCACAAGGAATGACGGAATAATTAGGCTAAAAACAAGGGGACAGCAGAGGGAATGGTTGTTTAAGGTTGGAACTCGTAGTTTGATGTTCAGAGTTTCCAAAATCAACTGTCCCTTGTTTTTGTTTTTTTTTTTCTTACACTGCATGGTGGCTGCAATTACGCTCATAGCTGGTCAATTACATGCTTCGATTTAGTATTATACACTAATAATCGTGATGATGAACGCATTACATTTCATTTCAGAGCATACCAAACTTAATTTAATTTAGATTTAGTGAATGGAAAAAAATTTTCTATCCTAAATATCTTTGCCACAAAGCAAAAGTAATTATTTTGAGTACACATACGCACACGCACACAAATATATATATATATATATATATATATATATATATATATATATATATATATATATATATATATATATATATATATATATATATATATATATATATATATATATATATATATATATATATATATATATTATTCGAGCAGCAAATGTCCTTTAATATGTAATTCGCTCTAAATCGGAATTGATATATTTTCATATATGTAAACCGAATTTATAGCTCGAATAATTTATATGAATCACGGTGATTTGATAATATCTTTATATATATATATATATATATATATATATATATATATATATATACATATATATATATACATACATATATATATATATATATATATATATATATATATATATATATATATATATATATATATATATATATATATATATATATATATATATATATATATATATATATATATATATATATATGTACGTATATATATATATATATATATATATATATATATATATATATATATATATATATATATATATATATATATGAATAATTATCAAATCACCGTGATTCATATAAATTATTCGAGCTATAAATTCGGTTTACATATATGAAAATATATCAATTCCGATTTTAGAGCGAATTACATATTAAAGACATTTGCAGCTCGAATAATATATATATATATATATATATATATATATATATATATATATATATATATTTGTGTGCGTGTGTGTATGTACTCAAAATAATTACTTTTGCTTTGTGGCAAAAGATATTTAGGATAGAAAATTTTTTCCATTCACTAAATCTAAATTAAATTAAGTGAGGTAAGGGTTTGATTTTGAGTTATAAATAAACCTTTCTAGGTTGACAGAAGCCATGTGCAAATATTGTGTGGGTCTGTCAAGTGGGTCGATCTCTATAAGATCCTAACTAATGTATACAAAATGTTCACTTTTATGTACAATATATATATATATATATATATATATATATATATATATATATATATATATATATATATATATATATATATACATTATATATATATATATATATATATATATTATATATATATATATATATATAGATTGTACATAAAAGTGAACATTTGTATACATTAGTTAGGATCTTATAGAGATCGACCCACTTGACAGACCCACACAATATTTGCACATGGCTTCTGTCAACCTAGAAAGGTTTATTTATACTCAAAATCAAACCCTTACCCATGACAGACATACAAACACAGACAAAACAAATGAAATTTTGGTTTGGTTTTTAGTCCACCTTTCTCCTGAAACATTATGGGAGTTACCAATAACTTGGTTTCCATGACTCATGATTAATTGGAGCATCAAAGCCTTGAAAAAATAAATTTAGAAAATTCCTTATATTACGATATTAGACGTCAATAATAATGTAAAAATTACTTCTAGATATAAGTAATTGTTATCATGGATTAATAATGTCAGGGAATGTTATTAAAAGGGGATATAGGATTCGGTTTTGCAAAACAAATCGTTGAAAAGCATTACTGGAACACCTACAATAGACCTTTATTTTCAGGCTGCCTACTCTGCCGGACCCTATAATCGTATCCTCTCAAATTTTGAACATCAAATTTTGAAGTCGTAAATCTTTCGGTATAATTAAATGCGAAGGCATTTAAAATAAGCCCTCATGGGCCTTGTGCTTAGGTTTAGGGATGTGACTCCGTGGAATATCACTTAATTTCGGTCATTTGCTGAGGCCAATTGCATAGGATTGCGAGCAACGTATATATTCAGCATTTGCTGGTGTATTAGACGCACTTTTTTATTTAATTTCCTTTATTTTTAAAAGAATTAGTTAAAAAAAAAAACAAAAAATTGGCCCGTGGGTCCAAAAGCGACCGTATACGGATGGGAGACCGTGCGCCATAGGCTAGGCCTAGTAGCTTACGCTTAGCCTACTGGGTAGGTCACAAAAATTATTGCTAATAATAAACATTGAAAAACAAGCCAAATTATTACAGAATATTATGTTGGTAACAATAAAACAATGAAAACAAGCCGAATTATGAGTCTTATCACAATCTTACGAAAAATTGTTTGTGATACGTCGGTAGTTAATCTATAAGGGAAGCTCTCATCATCTCACTGTAGTACCTCCTTCTCAAGCACACATAACTAACACCTGATATGTCTTATTTTACTTAAGGACTGTTTTGCCTTTATGAAACTTCTATTTATTAAATAAAAAAGATTTTTTGGTTAAGTAAACAATCATCTGGCCATCCTGGTAGCGTGTCACGGTACACCTATATTAAACATTTGTACAGCTGACTTAGAGAAGGATGTAAGAGTTTGGGAATGGTTTCCCATAAAAAAAAGGGACACTGTTGTAACATAAAGTTTGGTATTTCTACAGGGATTACACCGAACGAATTATAACTTTGGAAATTGATTTGTTTTTCCTATACTTTGAGTTGCTGATGTAGTAGGTGGTGATGGCTACTGCCGGGGAAACTATTAACATTATATCCTTATCATCAATGATGGGAACCCTTTGGGAATTCGGGGTTGTGGTTGTGGGAACACACTGGGATATAAACGGGACTTGTGTTAGTTATGAAATGGTTTCGCGCATGCGCAAGTCAGGAGTGAGTCGTCAAATAATGTAATATAATTACTCTTCTCTGCACTTATTTGCTATTACTTGGAGTCTATGATATAACGAGAGAGAGAGAGAGAGAGAGAGAGAGAGAGAGAGAGAGAGAGAGAGAGAGAGAGAATGTTTACTCGGATTTTATTTTCGTATTCTGATACGGATGATATTAGCGAGGCATATAATCTGGTGAATCTTTCATGGCCAGATGATTCCCAAATTAATGACGAGAACTTACTATAGTAGATTCACATCAACCGTGCATTTGATGTCTAGGCTAGTTCCTTACGACGATCCTGATTGGCTGTTGATAAGCCAATCACAGGGCTAAGGAGAGGTGGAACATAGATTCGACCAATATGAACTCTCAAGAGAGACAGAGTTTCCACCCCTGTGATCGGCTTATCAACAGTCAATCAGGAGCGTCGTAAGGGACTAGCTTAGACATCAAATGCACGGTTAGTGGGAATCTGCTATAGTAAGTTCTCTTTCTTATAAGACTGCATATAAACTACAGCACTCGGGATATATACTGTCAGGTCAAATAGCATAACGTTGACTGATACAGGTTCTTATTCACCTCAAAATCATAATAATTATAGGGATCATTATCATTAAATAAAAAGTAAACATCATTACCTTACCAAGCATTCTATGCCAAAACAAACGGAATGCAATCCGTGAAAAAGTCTATGGCAATAGAAGGTTTGTAAATCGGTCTGAGACCATTAAGATAAAAAAGAAAGTCAATAATGGGAGAGAGAGAGAGAGAGAGAGAGAGAGAGAGAGAGAGAGAGAGGAAGTGGTTGTGATAGGAGTGGGGGTGGGGATTTACAGACAATTGCCGTCATTCATGTTGGCAGAAATATGCCCCCCCCCCCCCGAATGTTCATACTTACTTTCGTGGCAGTTTTCCAATTTTGTTATCATTCATGCGATGACGGTCATGAGAAACATGAATTTTATTATTATCATCTTCTCTGAACCATGTCTTTTTAATGCGTATTTACACGCATGAAATCGGGTTTTCCCTCAGTTTATTTTTGGTGGCCTACCATCCTCCCTATTTCTGTGCAAATTCTCTGCTTCAAACTGCAATCGATTCAATTCCAGTTTGGTGTTTATTGCTTTCCTTCTGCTCTGGCCACAATTTACATTTATATGACTTCTCTCCCACGTTCCACTTTTCCTTATTTTCTATAAACACTCTCATAATTATCATTCGTCGTATCTTGTTTTCCCCAACAGCTGGGAAAGACAAAGTTATGGAACATAAAATTTTTAAATATTCATACTTTTTTACTTATTTTATCCGGTTATTTAAGAACTGCCGTGTAGACATCAATCTTTAGGTCTTGCCAATATTATTATTCTCTCCTACACCTTTTTAATGCGTAATTTAAAGCATGAAATAGCGTTTCCATCTACTTTATTTGCGCGATTACTCCCTTTTTATCCGGATGTGACTGAATTTTTCAGTATTGTAGAAAAAGGCAAATGATCACTTCATCAGCTGGGCTGAAATTGGTCAGCAGCGGTGAGGTCAGGGTAAGGAAGTTCACTATCACTTGGGAAGGTGACTTAATATGGATTACATAGATCGAACAGGTACTAATAAAACTACGAGATAAGAATCTGAATACGACTGAACAGTGTTAAAGATTGTTTTAGTTTTTTAACAGAAAAAAAGCGGGACTACCTTTCAGGATGGAACTCAATCCTCAAATACTTATTCTTTTTTGGGGGGGTAGGGGGGTGTCCAAAGGCCTTGCCTATCCCGTGCCAGGGACAAAAACAAAACAAAAACAGGAGTGAAGAAATGTGATGTTTTATGGCAAAGAATGCGATCTATCCACCTATTTTACCTTATTCATCAAAAGTTCCTAGTTTGAGCTTTTGACTTCAGAGGAATGCTTCCAGGAAATCCTGGAAAAGTTGCAGCTTTTCCTGGAGTTTTTCTTTTTGTTATATTAGCTTGTGACCGAGATCTAAAGTAATTAATTATAAGTTTGTTACGTTTTATGATAAAATGGAAAGCACTATAGTAGTTTGATATCAACCGTGCATCTGATGTCTAGGACAGTCCCTTACGACGCTCCTGATTGGCTGTTGATAATCCAGTCACATGGCTGGAAGCTCTCAGTCTCTCTCTCGAGATTCCACATAAGCAGGATGTATGTTCCACCTCTCCTCAGGGATACGTCTTTCAAAAGTATCCCTCAGGAGAGGTGGAACATATATCCTGCATATGTGAACTCTCGAGAGAAACTGAGAGTTCCAGCCCTGTGATTGGCTTATCAACAACCAATCAGGAGCGTCGTAGGGGACTGGCCTAGACATCAGATGCACGGTTGATGTGAATACTAATGGGCTTGAGCGAACAAGTTTTAGACAACAATAAAGGATGGGATTAGAGTAAAAAAAACAAGGAAGTCAATAACTCACCAGGTTTTGTTTGAAGGGTTCAAAGAGTGAACGACCCACTGCCTATTCGTGACCTGGACCGCCAGTCGTTGCCTCGTTAGAACAGAGCGGGAGAAAGTGCAGTAGTCTCATGACGTTACTGTCAGCGAACACGAAACTTCCTTTTCCAAGGTTGTAATTCTTCTTTTTATTGCCGGAATGAACTGGAATTCTTTCTTTTTTTTTTTAACTTGCTGTTTATGTTCACTTTATGAGCCCAAGAAGATTTAAGAAGCGTCGAATGTCCGTTTGCAATGTTATCGTCGGTTAACCGCTATAGTAGATTCACATCAACCGTGCATTTGTCTAGGCCAGTCCCTTACGACGCTCCTGATTGGCTGTCAATGAGCCAATCACAGGGCTGGAAACCTCTCAGTCTCTCTCGAGAGTTCATATGGGTAGGATCTATGTTCCACCTTTCCTGAGGTATACTTCTTTCAGGAGAGGTTGGTCATACATCCCCGCCTATGTGAACTCTCGAGAGACAGAGTTTCCAGCCCTGTGACTGGCTTATCAACAACCAATCAGGAGCGTCGTAAGGGACTGGCCTAGACATCAAATGCAAGGTTGATGTGAATCTACTTTAGGATAGGGTCCATTAATATCGATCAGTTGCCAGAAAGACCATTAGTCGTCATCCATTGTAATCATAGGGTTAGATTCTATAGATAGAAACAGAATTCCTTCTCTGGTTATTACCATTAATGTCTTTTTAAGAAAGAGTTCACATTGGTAAATATAGAATGACAGCCCCACAGTCTTCTGAAATTCGGCATTCCGAATATTAGTTTTGCTGTCCAGTTCTAACCTGCCCAATGTTGTGGTAGTAATTTTCTTTGTCCTCCTGCCATTGGCTGTATTTTGTCTGTCTGTTTGCTTGACGACATCCAAGCCAACGGATGACCTGTTATGACCCAGGGTAAACAGATTCATCGGGCGAGGTGACACCCACCAGATGACTAAAATTCAGTGGTCTGCGATGACTATTGATCAGTGTTTCCAAGAAACGTCTTTAGGAATCCGTTCTTGCGCTTTTGTTGTCATCGGTTATATCAGTCTGCTTGTTTGCATGGTTTTGACAGATCTCCAATTATGACTTGGATAAATCTCTAATGTAGTTTCTCAGCGTATAAAGCCAATTATTGAAAATCATCACCTGTCGTTTAACCAAAAAAAACTGTCAGTACCCCAAAAAGGAAATGTCCTATGGATTTCACCAAATACTATTATTATTCAGAATGCAAAATCATTCGCATAGAATAATGGCTACTGCCCTGGCAATGGAATATCTATTTTCCTTCCCTATGAGAATGTCTTTAGCATTGAGCATGATACAATTCGACTCCTTAAAAGAAGGAAAGTACTACATCCTTCCATTAATATCAATTTCCGTTATATATCGCCTAATTATTTCATAGTAGCCCAACTTTATTGGTCGACGGAAGTTCCTCGGCAGATTATGTTGAAAAAATGGGTCATCGAATTCCCTCCCACAGTAAGTATTATGCACCACTGGTTACCCTCCAATTACAGATCACGTTTCTTTCGGGGTCCTGGTACGGTCACAGCTGTGCCGTATGACGATCAGTGTCACTTAGGCAACTCGTTTCTTTATAGGCTGCCTTTCCTTCAATGATTGTAGAAGTAGATATTAAGATTAAGATAAATCCACGCGTGCAGCAGAATCCAAATTTCCCTCCTGTCGGTGCTTGTTAATGAATAACATATAACAGTGTTAATATATGTGTGAAGTCGTAACATCCAACTTGGCAAACGGTCGAAACGCCTTACGGCCTAAACAACGTAAGACGTTATGTTTACAGTATTTAAAAGTCATCATTTTATGTTTTCCTAACATCCCCAAGGGCCTAGTACTAAGCACGGGACCAATTTTGCACGTAAACTGGAAGCTGACGAACCTAGAGGGGTGCTTACGGCCAAAGTAACTTTCGGCAGAAACAAGAAACGACTCTAACCGATTCCGTTATCTTGAAGTACAAGGTGTCCATAAAGTCCTTGTACCATTACAAGTATTTATTGCTCAGAAAACCATATAACGTCAGTGGGAATAAATGGCAGTTTTTTTTGTGGATTGTTCTACATTTCCTCAGGTTTACATTCAGAGCACATCATTCTACCAAGATTCATTACTGTATGTTTTATGGTTTCTGAGCAATAAATACTTGTAATGGTACTGAGACTTCATGGACATCCAGTACAATTAAAGGGTGATAAAACCCTTCGGTAGATTTACGCCGATTTAAACATCCTATCTCGTGAATGGCTGGCGTTAGAAGATTCCCGTCCTGGATAATTCATTATTACTTGTAGATAAGCGAAACTTAGTTTCGTAAAAAGTATGATGAAGTATAAGCCACTGGATCTTTCTTCGCTTGCCTCTTTTATACCACTCCATCTCCTTGTTTTATTTACTTACCACGTCATTAGAACTTTGCCGCTTTCGTTTTCATGGCGAATTGGCGATTTTCATTTTCTGTTGTTTAACCTACCCAGGCTTCTACAGTTCTTCTTGGGTACTCTTTACGTATCAGTTCTCCAACCATTATCATATTCACAGGTTTTACTGTTCAGTTTCATGGTTCAATTCTATTAAGGATTTTTAAATTAATAAATCCTATCGTAGATAATACCATCTTGCTGATTTTCCGTTTGCAAAAGTCGAATGTAATTTTTCATACATGCCCCGCTTTATCCAACAACAAGAATAACAACAAAAAATAACAACATCACTACCACTTTCTAATCAAATAGATAATTGTACCTATTTACTTGGCTAAGAATGTCTGTCAACTGCCTGAGAATATAAGGCTCTGTATCAACCAAACTTTTGTGGCTGAAATGAAGCTTTTAATATGTGAAACATGACATTTATGAGAGTTTAGCATGATGGATCCATGCTGCCAAGTGCAGTCAAGCATGCAGCAAACATTGAATTACATGCGCGTATATAATGTTTAATTTTATATTAAAACTAATAAAGTGGAGCATATGTTTGTACAAATCATGCTAAAAAAAATATGGGGTCATTATAAAAGCAAAAGGCTAAATTTTTCAGATATAACAATACAGGTGGAGAAGATAAAATTAATATATACAAAAATATGCACGCTCACGGACGTATAGCTTCACGTAGACAGGACAGCACATGCACAGACGATCTGTTTTCATCTGGCGACAATATTCCTCCAAAGGAACCGACTCGTGTCATTTATAACAACCGTCGATATATTCCCAGAAAGAAAATGTGGAACCCGCCACTTGAAAATGAAAGCGCTCAACCTTGCAATATTGAGAAGGATTTGGGATTTATCGCTCACGAATTTTCTCGGTGACTGACATATTGCAGCGATCATCACGCCAACGACCCACCAAAGTTTGAAAGGTCTTGAGGAAAGAGAAACCTGAAACGAAAAACATCGAACAAACAGGTGAAATTTTCAAAGGGGGTCCCGCCTTAATACGCCGATAGGCGGTGCTCGAAGATTAATCGATCTTGCAGATATATTGCAGGGCGAGCAATAAGGGACGCGAGGTTATGAAAACCGGAAATATCGCATTATTATTATTATTATTATTATTATTATTATTATTATTATTATTATTATTATTATTATTATTATTTTAAGGGAGAAGGCCTTCTTTCAAACAAACTTCATTAAAAGAGTGGCCAGCTAGGACGTCATTGAGCTTACGTTGCAATTCTCAGTCTTCGAAATTGCAATGTAAACACTACAGCATCCAGACGAGCCTTATTATTATTATTATCATTATTATTATTTTTATTATTATTATTATTATTATTATTATTATTATTATTATTATTATTATTATTATTATTATTGTCATAAAATTGTACATATGTAAGTAAAATATAAACGAAT